>NC_140239.1:18902796-18947796 GCF_949987555.1 Borostomias antarcticus | reverse complement strand
AAGATAAGATCCCCAAACAGATTTTCTGATGTTGCTTTTTAGGTCACATTCTAGTTTTGCAAGAGAGGCCAAGGGACAGGGCTTGACAGCCCATGCCTCCATCAAGCAATCACAAAACTGGGAAGGGAAGAGCTAATCTTCAACTGCTGGTTAAACAATATAACAGCCCAGAGTCTGATGTTGTCATAGGGACAATCAGCCACGCATCTGCAAGTTACCATGGAGGTGATCAGACACTTCGCTGAAGTAGGCCTATAAATGCTAAATGTCGATCGACTTTTTTTTTTCTGTCAACAGACATTTGGCATACGACACTTGTCGACTGAGTATAAATTAAGCTTTACTTGCCGTCGAGAGACGACAACACCATGAGCAAAATAAGACCATAAAATATTGTAAAATATGACCCTCTACAGTAACAACTGCCCATATCACAGTCCTGTGGGCCATTATTAAATGGAGCACACACCATTAGGGCCGTTCTGTTTTATAGGATGGCTATCGTTGGAGATACTAGACCCTCCAATAAAACTGATATAATGTTCAATGAGACGAAGCAGAAAGCTCTGGATAGCTTTATGGCTACAGTAGTTTAGTGACCGAGAGACGCACACCTGTGTGGTTTTCCATGTAGTAGTTAAAGCAGTTATAATCATCTCTGCTTTTGATTCCACTGTGTTTACTGTGAGAGAACAGACAGCTGTTTTATTGTCTTTGCCTCAACCAGGGCCCCTGTCATTCCATCTACTCTATCAAACAAGACATCGCAATAAAAACATAAATCATCAGGGATGGGAAATTCAAAAGAGATGGCTCCTCCTCCTCAATTTGCTTATTTAGTATTATACTCTTATCAATTCATGCTTTTATGCACACAAACCTAAGCACAATCATCCCATTATGTAAAACACCACCAGTTTCAGTACCAGAGATGCGTCTTGTATCTACAGTGGTTCCTCTAGCCGTGGTAGCTGGGGTCTGAACCTGGTCCAGGGTCAGTCCTGGTGTTGGGCTGAGCCGGCGCTGAGGAGAGCTGGCTGGTCCAGGATCAGTCCTAGCGTCCAGGATCAGTGATGGTGCCACCGCCGCTCCCCAGTCAGCCAGAGTTTCTGAAGGAGGAGCATGAACAGAACTCCGGAGGAGTCTGAATATTCATGAGTAGCAGATTATCATCGATCCTCGCGCGTCTCTGGGCTGACCGAGGGGGAGGAGGATGAGAGGAGAGTTAATGTCCTCTGTCAGTGTCCCATGGTGCGAAGCCCTCACAACGTAAGAGTAAGCAGATGTTCACTTTGTTCTCATCATCATTGTACAGAAATGGCTATGGAATGTCATATCATTCAGCACCATGTCAATTTAGGGAGGGGATTTCATTGCATTTCACGGAAGTCCTCTCGCAATGTCAATGAAAGAGAGAAAAGGGAGCCAAAGAATGTCTTATGAAAACAAACGCAGACATGTGTATCAAAACTGTCCTCGACCCAGTCAGTATCTATTCTGATTCTCCCCCTGAGAGCAGGGTTTGATGTGTGTGTGGGGAGCAGAGAAGCTGCTGTTGGGCTTGGTTGACTGAGCCAGAGTCTCTCCTCCTCTGTCCTCTCTACCCCTCCTCTCCTCTCTTCCCCTCCTCTCCTCTCCTCCCCCCTCTCCTCTCCTCTCCTCCCCCCTCTCCTCTCCTCCCTCCCCGGGGACCGGGAACACCGGGCAGGCCAGGATGGACGGACCCTCCTCGCCGGGCGGACGTGTCTCCGACGCGCCGCTCTGCTGAGCCGCGTAATTCCCCGCCAGCGGGAGGCAGATCGCCGAGCGCCGTTCCCCGGGACGAGGTTGTTCCACAGCGGCTATGACACAGACAAACCGCCGCTTTCGTGGCTTCGCTTCCCCTCCACCAGCGGGAAGAGAGACCGAGAGAGAGGGACAATTCTTGAGTGTCTCTCGACCCCCGATGTTGATCATGAAATCAGGGGCCTCTGACTGGGCAGGAAAAGGCTCTGTTTTAGACGATGATAGGCGTGGGACCAGATGGTCAAGACGAGCAGTCCGCAATTAGCTCTCCTCCGCAAATGAAGTTGGAGGAAATCGAAGCAGCTGCCAGGGAACTGTGGGGGACTGAGGTTTGGGTAACCAAGAGAGGGACAGGATAGGCTGGAATCAGTCCTAAGCCAATCACAAGCCTTAGTACAAGTAGGAAATTTCGAAATTGAATTTAAGGATGAATCACAAATCCCTTTTTTTTGTTTCTTTGTTATGTACAATTGAGATGAGAGCTCTACTCCCTCTGTATGTATAAACCAGAGCTGAGCTGACAAGGGATCCTTCATGGTTTACCATCTTTGGGTTATTAATTCTCCCTGCTTAAGTGAACGCGCCACAGAGAGACACAGGCCGGTGTCTCCTTTCAGCCCCGACGTAGCACCCCCCTCCTCCTCCTCCCTCTCCTCCTCCTCCTCCTCCTCCTCCTCCTCGACCCCCAGCTCTCCCGGTATTGTGACTGCGGGGCGCGTGAGAGGAGAGGTTTCGCAGTGGATCCTTCAGCCGATCAAGTTTTCAGCCAAAGCACCTTCAATAATTAAATACCGCGGTGGGCGAACCTCCTCGGGTTTCACGCCTGCTTCGGATTACCCCGAGTGTATACAAACACGTACGCACGCGCACACACACACACTTCACGGTATGCACTCCACACTCACATGCGAACACACACACATACACACACACAATCTTGGCCTGGCAGCTCTTTGCGAGAGGCTATCGCGCACTATTATCTGGCAGCCTGGACCAGCCCCCTCCGCTGTCTCTATCAGCTGGGGCCTAAAAACAACTTAATCCTTCTGACTGGCGCGAGGATGCGTGATATGTCTCTGCTGGCGCGGCCTCCTGGATCAGCGGGCCGTTTCACACCGTGCTCTATCCCACCCCACGCCGCGGTTATTATCTATGCGGCCAATAGCAGGGACATAGACCTGCGCCAGAAGGACCGCTAAAACACGTCGCTGATGCATGCACGTTGAATGACAGTATTTCACGTGAACTTTTTTGAGATAGTAGAAGCCATTGCAGCCCCAACCCCATCCCCAGTACCAACCCCAGCCCTGGGCCCGACCTCAGCCCCAGTACCAACCCCAACCCCAGCCCTGAGCCCGACCTCAGCCCCAGCCCCAACCCCAGCCCCGACCCCAACCCCAGTACCAACCCCAACCCCAACCCCAGTACCAACCCTGACCCCAACCCCAGCCCCGAGCCCGAGCTCAGCCCCAGTACCAGCCCCAGCCCCAGTACCAGCCCAAGCCCCAGCCCCAGCCCCAGCCCCAGCTCCAGTACCAGTACCAGTACCAGTACCAGTACCAGTACCAGTACCAGCACCAGCCCCAGCCCCAGCCCCAGGTCCGACCTCAGCCCCAGCCCCAGCCCCAGCCCCAGCCCCAGCCCCAGCCCCAGCCCCAGCTCCAGCTCCAGTACCAGTACCAGTACCAGCCCCAGCCCCAGCCCCAGCCCCAGCCCCAGCCCCAGGTCCGACCTCAGCCCCAGTACCATCCCCGACCCCAGCCCCGGGCCCAGCCTCTCTCCCGGTGCCCTCTGCTGTCAGATAGCCACCCATGTGCCGTAACCCTCGGTGCCCTGATGGCACACGACGTCACAGGCTCCTCTGCAACCTGGACACCCAATCCACACCTGGCATGGCCGGCCACGGCTGTCCATGGATGTCGGTACAAGTGTAATGTGACAGCCTGCTTCCTTTCACACGGCGTCCATCTGACGGTACCTACACATACACACACACACACACACACACAGGCGTACGCTGCTCGGTTACAGTAGCACCTTATTGGCCAGGATACAGGAAAAACAAAGATCCGCCCTTGGATCGTTTCTTCCAATCGAGTTAAGTTGTATCAGATGAACTGCCTCTGTCTGTGGTTTTTTTCGTTTGTTTGTTTGTTTTTTTGTATATCGTTGATAGGGATGTTATCAATAACTGCCTCTATCTTTGAGGGGGACCAGTGGGCTGTTGAGAACATTAGAGAGTCCTAACCTGGCCTCGAAACGCTGGAGAATAGTTAGGTCGGAGAGTTAGTAAATATTCATACGTTAGTCACTGTTTAATGCGGCCATGTAGTTCACGTCTTGTCAGTTGAGTCTCAGTCATGCATCTAAAGCAGTAGGAGGAGGAGTTGCCATCAACAGGCTCGTTCAGCATAGCGTTTAACCAAGCCTTGCAGGCAGCGCTGGCACGTTCCAACTGTTAAGTCACATCGACAGAATGGGAGAGCCGAGCTGGGTTAGGAAAGACACATCGTGGAAACGCCGGATGAACGTTTGGGGTGAAGCGTAGTGTGTGTGTGTGTGTGTGTGTGTGTGTGTGTGTGTGTGTGTGTGTGTGTGTTTGTGTGTGTGTGTGAGAAAGCCTCGGGGCTTCCGCCACCTGCTCCGTTTCACACGTCACATTCTGTCACACCTCAGGGAACAGATCTCATCTCGTCCACGACCCAATTACTCCCCGACACTTTCAACTGCCACCAAACGCTGCGCCGCGTGGGTGCAGGGGACTCGTGGAGAGCCCGGCCGTTGCCATGGCCACTGTCACTCAGCTTTCTCTAAGCTCCAAGGAAGTGAGGAGAGCAGGGAGAGTCCCCTGATTGGCCGGTGAGATAGGAGATAGCCAATAAGCGCCGGGCAGCTGATCACAACAAGCAGTTGTGGCTGTTATACATGTGAATTCTGTCTCTTTCTAATTATAACTCGTTGAATCAATGGCAACAGCACCAAGACACTCTCTATAGAGAGTTGAATACATTACATTCTACATAAAATGCATACATAAAAAAAAATACATACACATTACATCATACATAAAATGATCTAGCGCACACCAGGAGAGTTATAAAAGACTTAATTAAACTTAAAGTTCAAATTAAAGTATTTTCTTGTACTCTTCTGGTGTGTGCTGGATTACTGCCATTTAATGTCTAGCCTATTTGTTCCTGCCCCAGCTGCACCCTGGATGAAATAGCACAGCTGTGTGTGTACAGGGCACCCATAGATTTTTACATTACATTATACACTTGAATTGACGCAAATATGATTTGCAGCGAAAGGCTGAAAGTAGGCCTTCAGATCAGCAAGATCTTTTACCACTGAGGGGATGTTGTCAGGACAGAAAGAGAGAGAGTGAGAGAGAGAGAGAGAGAGAGAGAGAGGAAAGAGAGAGGAGAGAGAGAGAGAGAGAGAGAGAAAAGAGAGAGAGAGGAGAGAGAGGGAGTGAGAGAGTGGGAGAGAGAAAGAGAGGCCGATAAAGGGAAAGTAGACATGCAACACAGTGGGATTTTCCACTTGACAGACAATCAGACATCAAAGCAATCAAATCAATCAGAGATAAAGGTCTGTCCTTCCTGCAACCCACTCGGGAACATCTCCAGGTAAACAACCCAAGTAAATACCCTGTCTTTCTACCGAGTCAGGTGATACAAATTACACTGACGGTCTGGTTACAAGCTAAGCCTGCTGGCAGTAAAGGAGAAGATCTTGGACCACGGTAAACACCATTGTGATCTTGACTTTCCTGATGTTCTTTGATTGTTTGCAGGATTTCCAAAAAGGAAATGATTAAAAGAAATGTTAACATCTTCAACACGGTGTGTCTGTCGTCCTCGTGTTGCTTTTGGCTCTTTGAGGTAGGTGTGACTACAGCGTCCTGGGTGGTGTCTGGGAACTAGGCCTCTGCTCCATCTGGAACAACAGCTTCCTTCTCCATGTGTTCTTGTAATGTAGGTAATGGTGACATCAGCGCATTAGTAACACAACAGGAACAAGACCTGACAAACACTCTGATTTCCTCAAACTCACGTTTCCTCTGACTCGCCCTTCGCTTGTAAGAACAAGACACACACACACAGACAAAGACGCGTGTGCGTACACACACACACACACACACACGCAAACCCACACGCTAGCAAAGACAAACACATACACATACTCTATAAAGGACCATAAAGGACACGCGCACACACACACACACACACACACACAAAGTACAGCAGCAGGACAGGTCATTGAGCAATACCAGCGGCTATCCCAGGCTCATAAGGACACCCTGATTGGGCATCAAAGCAGAGGGGAAACTCCAACTCCAAACTCGTCCAATCAGCAAAGAGAGCCTGGGGGCAGCGACACAAACAGTCAGATACCAGCGCCAGCACTGCTGCTGGGTAATCTGGAACGGAACTTGGTTCTTCAGAGGTGGGGGGGTAGAGATACTGGACTAATGGAGACCAGAGACCATAGTGGAGGCTTTTAAGCACCCCCCCCCCCCCCCCCCGCACGTTGACACTGCCCAGAAAGAGCGGACCGCCGATGACGGATCAAGGGGCGGAGGAGGCCATTAAGGCTCAGACCCGGAGAGAGTGCTACGGCCCTAATCGTACAACAACACCCGACACTTTTATCTCCTCGTTCGGCTACATCTCGACGTGAGAAAAACCGCAGAGGGAGTAATCGGAACCGTGGTGAAACGCCAGGGTCAGGCCTGTCTGGATCTGGTAGGAACCATCTGTGAGCCGCATGGAGAGCGTCGTGAAACCCGAGGAGCTGCCAACAGAACGACGAACGTGATCTATGTTTAGGAGCTTTGTCGTTAAATCGGCTAGCTATTACATTTTCCAATGTGAATATTATTTCAATCCCATACAGTTTGGCAAGACATGGTACGTTTGATTCATCACTTTTCAGTGAAAGTATGCCAGAGCAAGAAATACAACTCAACTCACTAGATTCAGGCCAGATCCTGTTGGCAAGGAAAATGTAAGTAATGTAGATAAATATAGTGTCACTGTGTATAAAGTGAGTCTGGCCTCGGAATTGTGGAATTCGCCTTAATGTTGAAAGACAATGCTCATATCCACCATACTGTAGCAGTCCATTCTCACAGCATCTGTACTAGACCTGGGTGAGAGCACTGACCGGGCAGGAGCCTGGCTGTCCCGTCCCCGTTCCACGTTTGGGTAATAGTGTAAAAAACAAAGCAACGGAGTGTGAGATTAGCGTCGCTAATCGGCAGGAAAGCAAAATATACATCGAGATCCGATGCGCTGATTAGCCGTGGGTCTGAGGAACACCCAGAGGATGTGTGAAACGACTCGTTCAGAAAATTGCTTTTGACATTTTCATTCCTGAACGGTGGGCAGATCCAACACGGATCTCAAACTGATTAAAATGGGTCTGGGGGGAGGGGGCCGGGGGGAGGGGGGCAGGGGGGGTGGGCTGCATGGGGGGGGGGGGGGGGGGCGGCGGCATTAGCTAAGAAAACAGAGTCGGTCGCGACCCCCTGAGGGGCTTGGCTTATCGGCGCAGAGAGCGGGGCCCTGTTCATTCATTGTGAATTAGGCGAGTCGTGCGCGCTGAAATAATCAGCCTCTTGTTTATTTGTTCAAGCCCTGGCGCAGTCTTTATCTGCTCGTCTTGGTCTCCCTCCCTCCGACCTCTCTCGCTCTCTCCCTTTCCCTCCTTCCCTCCCTCTCCTCTCCTCCCTCTCCCTCCCTCTCCTCCCTCTCCCTCCCCTCCCTGTGTTGAAACATCGTCTGGGGTGGAAGCAGGGAACGCTGATTTGCCAGGAAGGCGAGGACGGAGCGGCGGTGTTGAAACTCGTGTCCCATCCCCCGCGCCTTCCTCCACGCTACCTCCTCCGGGTCCCAGTTGGCGGGCGATGGCTCGCGTCTCGCCCGAGCGGGTGACTTATATCCCTCTGGGGTGCCAAACGCCTGTCAAAAACCTGTGTGATTCTACCGTAGTAATGGAGGACCATCGTGGGGAGAAGTATCTCAGGAACGCCGTGTCCTGGCCTGGATGAAGCGAGGAAATGGGGCCCTGATTGAAACGGCGCTTATTAATTCAGGATGGAGTCTGACAGTGGATAAACAGAGGGAAATCTCCATTAGCCGTTTCAGTGGGTGGGCCCGTCACAAGCGGTTATACGTTGAACACACGGGGTAGGGCTCAAAGTATGACAACCCGCCCGGCAACTCCACAGAGCTCAGGGGGTGACGAGAGAACGCCTCCGTCTCTAGATTTATGGCGGCGACTGCAGACTTGACTTGCGCGCAAGATGTCAACTTCCAGCCATGACAGGGAGCATCTGTGAGAGGACGATGACATCACGCGCAGGCTGCGTCGTTAAGTCTGCTGCCTGATTCAGTTACCAGGGCCAGAGCAGAGTAGGACATTACACACACCAACCACGGACATGGTATCAATGATACGGCTGTTTACGGAAGACGTGTGCGACTAAAACATCTGCTATCCCACGAGGGAAATGTGTATAACATCCAACTGGATATGTGAACAGATATGGACCAAAATGATTCATGTTCAAGACGAATTTTATGAAACTTACGTACCCTGAGTACAGTCCCCCTTCTCACCTTTGACCAGAGTAACCCTCCACATCTTGCATGCGGACCATGTTGGCACGCAGAGGCCATTTTGATTTCCATTGTGGCTGAGTATGTCATCAGGAGCACAGGAACAATGGTCAGAGCGAGTTGTGCCACAGCAAACAGCTCCCCTGTGGAAACACAACAGTTCCACATCGCGGGAACGCAGCACTGGCCAGACCACACAGTCACACACACACACACACACACACAAATAAACACACACACACACACACACACACTGCACAACACACCCATCCCTCAATCACTTACATACATTGTTGTAGCTATGAATGCCCTGTTCATACAATACCTCTATATCACTGCGAGAAAAACAGAGTGAGGTCTCATAGAGGATAAGTGAAAAATGAGCCGGTGGCTTTTAGCCTTTGACGTCCCTAGCATGACCTTAGCATGGCTCCCCCAGGACACATAAACAAGCGTGTCTGCCACAGCTCTGGACGCATGCCCAGTCCGCTCGCGTAAGGAAAGACTAACGGCCAATCTGGCGAGGGCAGGCGGAAAGCGTTTACGTGACAGGCTGGGTAGGGACATCCACTGGCGAGGACTTGTTTATGTCGTTCGGCCGTTTAGAGCGGGGGCCTGCTGACAGAAGGCACTCGAACGCCGCAACGTGACCGGTGTGCTCGGAGCGGCGGAGTTGTCGAGTCAGGCTAGGCCCCATCACCCACTCCTGGCTGCCAGGCATATTCACTCAGTCTCCATCGCTCATCCGCCCTCTCCAAACATCCTTCCGTCTCTCTCCACCTCTCTCTGTCTTTCACCCGCCACTCAGCTTCGCGCTGACTGGGACGTGGCACCGGCGCTTTGCGCCTAAGGCTGAATTGGCACACTGATACCGAGTAATAGAGTTGACTTTTACCTTCATCAGCAGCTCCAGGATTATCAGCTCCCAGCAGACAGGACTCATCTATCATGTATCCTGACCGAAAACATCCGAAATTGCTCTGCGATTCACTCATTACATTAGTCATTTAGCAGACGCTTACAGCCAAATCGACTTACAATAAATGCATTTAACGTAGGTAGTCAGTGCACTACTATTGGCCAGAACTGCCAAGTGCATCTCCTCTCCATAAAGCGCTGCAGAGTGTGGTATGGGCTGCCCAGTGCACCAGGGGATGTGAGCTTTGCTTCATCCAGGAGTTATACAATGGTCGGAGTGCCAGTAAAGCCCATAGGATCATCAAAGACCCCGGCCACGCCAGTCATGGCCTGTTTCAGCTGTTGCCATCTGGCAAATGGTACCGTAGCCTCAAAGCCTGGACCTGCAGGCTCCAGGGCAGCTTTTTCCACTAGGCCACTAGGCTCTTGAACAATGGACACTAACTGTCTGGCTTTACACACACACAAACACACACACACACACACACACACACACACACACACACACAGACAGACAGACACACACACACAGACAGACACAGACACACACAAACACACACACACAAACACCCAGACACACCCAGACTGTGCATACACAAACACACGCTAACATGCGGACAATGCACATTTGAACTTTTGACGCACCATACACTTTACACACACACCATATTTTTTATTGTATTATATTGCATTGTTTTTTTTTTATTATTATCTTGTATGTTATTCTGTTGTAGCTGCAAGGCTGAGGATCTGGAAGCCAAGAATTGTACTTTATTATACATGTATGACGGCTGTAACTAATAAAGACTCTTGGATCTTGAATCTAGAATCTCAACATTCAGCAGGCCTGACTCACCCAGAAGAGAGGACTCAACACCCAGAAGAGAGGACTCAGCCCCCAGAAGAGAGGACTCAACACCCAGAAGAGAGGACTCATCACCCAGAAGAGAGGACTCAGCCCCCAGAAGAGAGGACTCAGCAGCCAGAAGAGAGGACTCATCACCCAGAAGAGAGGACTCAACACCCAGAAGAGAGGACTCAACACCCAGAAGAGAGGACTCAACACACAGAAGAGAGGACTCATCACCCAGAAGAGAGGACTCAACACACAGAAGAGAGGACTCAACACACAGAAGAGAGGACTCAACACACAGAAGAGAGGACTCAACACCCAGAAGAGAGGACTCAACACACAGAAGAGAGGACTCAGCACCCAGAAGAGAGGACTCAACACCCAGAAGAGAGGACTCAACACCCAGAAGAGAGGACTCATCACCCAGAAGAGAGGACTCAACACCCAGAAGAGAGGACTCAACACACAGAAGAGAGGACTCAGCACCCAGAAGAGAGGACTCAACACCCAGAAGAGAGGACTCAACACCCAGAAGAGAGGACTCATCACCCAGAAGAGAGGACTCAACACCCAGAAGAGAGGACTCATCACCCAGAAGAGAGGACTCATCACCCAGAAGAGAGGACTCAACACCCAGAAGAGAGGACTCAACACCCAGAAGAGAAGACTCAACACCCAGAAGAGAGGACTCAACACCCAGAAGAGAGGACTCAGCACCCAGAAGAGAGGACTCAACACCCAGAAGAGAGGACTCAACACCCAGAAGAGAGGACTCAGCCCCCAGAAGAGAGGACTCAGCCCCCAGAAGAGAGGACTCACTACCTAGAAGAGAGGACTCAACACCCAGAAGAGAGGACTCAGCACCCAGAAGAAAGGACTCAACACACAGAAGAGAGGACTCAGCACCCAGAAGAGAGGACTCAACACACAGAAGAGAGGGACTCAGCAGCCAGAAGAGAGGACTCAACACCCAGAAGAAAGGACTCAACACACAGAAGAGAAGACTCAACACCCAGAAGAGAGGACTCAACACCCAGAAGAGAGGACTCAGCACCCAGAAGAGAGGACTCAACACCCAGAAGAGAAGACTCATCACCCAGAAGAGAGGACTCAACACCCAGAAGAGAAGACTCAGGACTCAGAAGAGAGGACTCAGCAGCCAGAAGAGAGGACTCAACACCCAGAAGAGAGGAGTCAGCACCCAGAAGAGAGGACTCAACACCCAGAAGAGAGGACTCAACACCCAGAAGAGAGGACTCAACACCCAAAAGAGAGGAGTCAGCACCCAGAAGAGAGGACTCAACACCCAGAAGAGAGGACTCAGCACCCAGAAGAGAGGACTCAACACCCAGAAGAGAAGACTCAGGACTCAGAAGAGAAGACTCATCACCCAGAAGAGAGGACTCAACACCCAGAAGAGAAGACTCAGGACTCAGAAGAGAGGACTCAACACCCAGAAGAGAGGACTCAACACCCAAAAGAGAGGACTCAACACCCAGAAGAGAGGACTCAGCACCCAGAAGAGAGGACTCAACACCCAGAAGAGAGGACTCAGCCCCCAGAAGAGAGGACTCAACACCCAGAAGAGAGGACTCAACACCCAGAAGAGAGGACTCAACACCCAGAAGAGAGGACTCAGGACTCAGAAGAGAGGACTCAGCAGCCAGAAGAGAGGACTCAACACCCAGAAGAGAGGACTCAACACCCAGAAGAGAGGACTCAGGACTCAGAAGAGAGGACTCAGCAGCCAGAAGAGAAGACTCAGCACCCAGAAGAGAGGACTCAACACCCAGAAGAGAGGACTCAACACCCAGAAGAAAGGACTCAACACACAGAAGAGAAGACTCAACACCCAGAAGAGAGGACTCAACACCCAGAAGAGAGGACTCAGCACCCAGAAGAGAGGACTCAACACCCAGAAGAGAGGACTCAACACCCAGAAGAGAAGACTCATCACCCAGAAGAGAGGACTCAACACCCAGAAGAGAAGACTCAGGACTCAGAAGAGAGGACTCAGCAGCCAGAAGAGAGGACTCAACACCCAGAAGAGAGGACTCAACACCCAGAAGAGAGGAGTCAGCACCCAGAAGAGAGGACTCACCACCCAGAAGAGAGGACTCAGCACCCAGAAGAGAGGACTCAACACCCAGAAGAGAGGACTCAACACCCAGAAGAGAAGACTCAACACCCAGAAGAGAGGACTCAACACCCAGAAGAGAGGACTCAGCACCCAGAAGAGAGGACTCAGCACCCAGAAGAGAGGACTTACTACCCAGAAGAGAAGACTCAACACCCAGAAGAGAGGACTCAACACAGAAGAGAGGACTCAGCAGCCAGAAGAGAGGACTCAACACCCAGAAGAGAGGACTCAACACCCAGAAGAGAGGAGTCAACACCCAGCGGGCAGGACTACTCTGCAGTACACCTCTCTGGAGATAGAAGACCTATCCTGGGGGCCTGGGGGAAAGGTAAAGGGTGTGTCCAACTTGATCCTGGCAAGTTTAAAGCTCTCTGGGGTCAGGTGTGCCAATAACATGTCAGGGTACCATACAAACCATAAGGTATATAGACATGAAAAACATGTCTGCTTGAAAAAGTCTTTAACCTAAACACAAACAGAGACGGTTGTGTTCCAGGTTTTGTCCCCTGTGTTTACCCTTTAGCGCAGCAGGTGCAGCTGCAGCAGTAGCGTACACACCCAGAGCAGGCCCCTAGCGAGAGTCCCTGCTGTTCTCACCTGTCAGCACACCACAAACACGCCACGTTAATGAGCTCGCTTCACTCAATTACCCTCAAGTACCCTGAGCTGCTTCTGTCAGCTAGCTTCCACTGGGGTGATGGACCAATCGTCTGCCTGAAAGAAAACACTCATCGTTCCTCATTGCATATTCATACATATTTAGCCTGTTCCATTTTTCAATAGCTAGCTGAATAGACTAAAACCCTGTATCTCATCCATGTGTCTTGCTTGTGAATACAATACAATACAATAGAATAGAATAGAATAGAATAGAATAGAATAGAATAGAATAGAATAGAATAGAATAGAGACTTATTGTCTGGTAAATGGTGTTTAAATCATTAGATACCCCAATATATGTTTATATAGAGTAAATTCTCCCCAGTATGTATATATATATATTAGAGCTCCACTCCCACCTCTCTCCTGTGTCCTGTCCAGTCAGGATGGGTATGGGCAGCCATGTCTCAGGTGAATGATCCCACACTCTTTTCACACTCCCACACACTCTCACACACACTCTCACAGAGGGATTATGCATAATCCCAGTGTGTTTCTCACTATGCCTGCGTACGTGCTCCAAGCAGATTACCTCACAGTCAGAACAGCATTAGCCCGACCTGGGGACTGGCTATTTGGGCTGGGACTGTCGCCCAGAGCCCCAGCCTTATAGGCCTTGGCCTCAGGGAGCTGCCCTCAGAGAGCTATCACATTAACTCAATAGAGGCTCTGGAAAACTCCCCTGGTTTACTGAGGTATAATAGTAACTACTATAGTAAAGTACCTAGAATAGTAGCTGTGTTGCCAGTTTCTGGTTAGTTGCCCACCGTCACTGGTATGGTAAGGAAGGCTACATACACACTATATTTTATGGACTCATCTATCAATTCAGATATTCTATTGAGATCAATTCATATTCGGAATACTGAGAAATACCACAGAGTGAAACTGCTGATGTAGCCATACCCAATACATCTAAATGTCACCTTGAACGGAGAACCTCTAGAGAACCCCATAAAACAGTATTTGACGGGGGGGGGGGACCCACCTCTCTTCACAGCACTGAGGGGTCACCCCACAGGCTGGAGTAGGTAGAGCCTGTAAACATGTGTTCAGAGTCCGTCATGCTGAACACCGCAATGTGTCAAACAGACATAAAATGGTCATTACTAATATTAGGTAAAGGTAAGCAAGATAAAAGGAATCAAAGTCTGGTTTTGATTTACTGTACATGTTTGTTTCTGTGAGGAAGTTGATAGATTTCAGAGAACAAAGTTGTCCATCCTCGGATTTGTCAGTCACTTGTTGATCACACGCGTTGATGGTGTTTCTGACAAATGTTTCCACTTAAACCCCCCTTCCAATATCTCGAATGGCATTTTAAAGACTTTGCAAGGGGCCGGGACGCCTGTGTGCCAAGCATCTATGTACTCTCCCATGCAGGATTAAATTAAAACAATGTGTATTTCTATTTGAAATGAGGATGTCTTTCTGTGGCCAGTGAAGAACACCCAAACTGTGAGTTGGACTCACCCCAGATAGGGCACTCACATACAAACACACAAACACACACGCACGAACGAACACACGCACGTACACACACACGCACGTACACACACACACACACACACACACACACACACACCAAATAGACATACACATACTTTCTCTCTCCCTTCTCCTCTCTCTCTCTACAAAGTAAATATCATACCCCACCCAAAGACAGAATAACATGACTGTCGAACAGTTACGCCCCAGGGAACGAAAACTTGAAAAAAGGGGAAAAATACGCTCACACCTACTTTCTTCAAATTTCCCCAATCAGTCTCATCATGACTCCTTTTGTTGTAGGAGGCTGGTTCTGGTCAAGGCGTGTTTGCGTTGCTCTGCCCTCATCAAATACTGCTTCTTATTGGACACAGGTGGGGAGTCGTAACGTAACTGACCACTCCAATCTCTCTCCCCTAACGGATACAGCTGCCTCCTTGGCCCGGCACACCAACACAGTCTGTCAGTCTCAGTTACATCCAAAACCCCTGAAACGCTTTGCTCTGTGTAAACCAGCATCTGCTTCCTATCTGAGCTCTTCGACAAAACATGAGACTGGCGGTAAGAAAAGCACCTCAGAAACAGGAAACATCAACTCAGGTGGATCCCATCCGGCGCTTGAATCAGGCAGTTCTGGGGAGTTTGCCTGAATTCCAGTGTTTTCTGGGTCACGACCTGAGAGAAATCACTTGAGAGAGCTTTGCCTTATCTCTCTCTCCCCCCCCTCTCTCTCTCTCTCGTCAGTGACTCCACTGTTCTGTTCCAACTTCCTCTTTTTCCATTCAAGACGTATAGGCTAACATGGGAGATGTTGAGACAGGGATGATGCAACACAGCCCCTGCAGCAGTTTCACACCGTGGACACGGGAGGCCCGAGTCAGACACAATCAGGTGAAACAGCTCTGTCGTTTGGAGTGTAGTTTTACCACTGGAATACGCCAGGCCCAGTCTGACCAGATACACTCAGGTGGAACATCTCTGTCTGTCGTTCGTGTGAGTGTAGTTTTACACCAGCTAATGGCATCTCTGATATTGATTTATTACAGTTACGAGATGTTGTGGAGAGAGCTTAACCGCCTTCTGTTATGTGAATCCCTACAGAGGAGGTAGTGGTTGAGCTAAGTAGAGGCTGGGCTTTGTTCTGCTGTGTTATAGACCTGGTTCAAAATACAACTTTTAAAGGGGTAGTGTGCTATTTTGGACATTTAGCCCTATTTGTGGTCTATCTATCATGAACCTGAATTGTCCCATTGACTTCCATTGAGGCCCAGTGAGAGCCTGCAGAAAAACTGCAGCTAGCTCAATACTGGAACGATCAGTGAAATTATGGTCTCTACTGTATGTTTCAGGTTCATGGTAGACAGACCACAAATATGGCTAAATGTCCAAAATAGCACACAACCCCTTTAAATAATTGCAATTACTTATCTGTGCTGGCTTGTTCTCTGGCACAACGGAGCCAATGGGATATACCAAAAGGTATAGCAAACAGATAATGTTGTATTGTACAGCTCTGATTCCATGTTATTGCAGTACATGGAAACTATTGTCTCTTTTTCCATGTAACAAATCATGGGCTTAAATAGGAAGGGATTGGGGGGGGGGTAACTACTACTAGTAACTACTGTTAATTGTTGGTTATTTCCTGGTACTAATGCATATATTACCATCGTATTACCCTCTTATTACTGAGCTGTAATGTTAAGTGGTTAATTCTGATTTCTTTTGACAGCCTTTAGCTCAGCTTGTTGATGCTCACAGCTTCTGCCTCAATGGTTCTTATTCCCTAGTCTGCTTTACGGGCGATGAGAGCTGGTGCACGCTGCAGAGCGTCATGTTACAGCTGACCTGGGACTCTCAGGTCGAGCGCCGTTAACAGTTACCACCGCCTACCACTTAACAGAGAGGGGAATGCGAGCGAGGGTGTTGTGGTACTGACGTCCGCAAAGATATGAAAGAGCCAGGAAGAAATACAAAGGGAATGTTCTGATTACGACCCATGAAATGAACCAAACCAACCTTTCATAACCTCAGAGGAAGTAGCCGTAAAGCCAGGCTTATAACGTCACACTTCGGAAAAAAAAGGCTTTGATGGCCCCGACCAGAACATCTTTGTTGGATCCGACAATGCTGTACTCTAGGCCTAAAGCCCACCTGAGCGTCTGCTGTTTTAAAGAGTTCCATGTGTTGAGTCCCCGCCTACAATGTTAAGTGCTTTGCGGGCTTTGAAATGTCCTGTATAAATCCATTCCATGGTCGTGTGCATGTGCCGGCACCATTGTGTGCCGTTGCCTTCTCTATTGTGGTCCAGCAGGGAGCCAGACTAATGTCTTTAACAGACGACAGACACCACCTGAACTACAGAGGGGGTCAAAAGGACATAAGAAACTCAGCCACTCTTGGAGGAAAGAGTAAGCTCCATAAAATGTGTTTAAGAGACCTGTGTTTTACTGAACTTCCTTTTTTCTTAACTTTGTCGCACACTTTTCAGGAAATGTTGGTGGAAAACATACGTACTCTAAGCCACTGTAGTCATAGAGATAGCTAGCAGACAGTGACATTTTGAACGGTAGATGCTGTGTCGCCATACTGTAACCCGGTCTTTCAGGACAGTTATCTGTCAGAGCGGAACGCTTTTTCACACTTGCCCCCCCCCCCCTCCTCTGGTTCCACCCAGGTCCGTGTTTCAACTTTCTCCAGTGGAGTGGTGTGTCCCTGAGGTTAGCTGTATTTATCATAAAATAGTGGAAAAATAAACGTGTGCTCTGACCTGTAATTGTGTCATCACCATCAACAGGCGGCGTTCGCCATACATGCAGACACAAACACACACAATCACTAACACACAGACAGACAGAAAAGACAGACTGACTAAAACACACACTCACACACTCACACACACACACACACACACACACACACACACACACACACACATACACACACACACACATACACACACACACACAAACTGGTTTCAAGGGCATCCAGAGAGTATAAGTGTGTTTCCATACACATCTTTCAAACTCTCATTACCTCCGTCCCAGCGACAGCGCAGGTGGCGTGTTGATTTTTTTGTTTGTGTTTGTTTGTTTGTTTGTTTTTTTGTTTGTCTGTTTGTCTGTTCGTCTTTTAGCAGGATTACACAAAAACTACCAGACTGACGAAACTCGGTGGAAGGGTGTGGCATGGGCTAACTACATTTTGGAACAGATTTGAATCATGGGGCGGGTCCACGAGCTGATGAAACATGGCCGGCCATTCACCTCCATTAAATTTTTTGGACCTATTCATTGTCAATAGGGGGAATTGAAATGGCCATAACTCCACATGGGAAGGTCACAGGGACACAGGGTTTGGACTGGATTAAAGCTCTCAACCTAACAAAGCAGCTGTGCTAAACATGCTTGTCCTGCCCACGCAGATGTGTGTGTGCACACAGCCATAAAATGCACTCATGGGAGGAGGTTTATACTCTCTGAGCACCATTTCTAGTTGTGTTATAGTTTGATTGTTTCCTCGTAATGATTTCAAGGAAATGAGATCAACAGTATACACTGGGTCAGAACTGAGAACAGTGTACAGTAGTACCTGTACAGTAGGACCTGTCTTCCACTGTTACCAAAGATGATGGTCCAGGGTATCAGGATCGGAAGGTGCACAGGGAGGTCAAACAGAAACTGAGGGAGCTGTGTCATATTCATCTCATTTAAATCAGTAAAGATGCTCATTACTTTAGAGGGGGTAGTAATCAAATGTGTCTATTATGGTATACAGCATGCATCTTTGGTTATTTAGCCCAATGCAAAAGTAAGCTGTTTCGTAATATAATCAAGACAAATGAGATGGGGTGTTGGTTTTGACAACAAAAGCCTTCCACTTCCAATCACGCTGGACTGTAGTCTACAGTGAAATTCCTTTCTGTTTCCCAGAGCCTGCCCCTGAAAAATTTTGGCCAGTAATAATAGATCCAAGCTGAAGAAAGCTATTTTAATTGATGGTTCTATTGTTCCAGAGAGCTTGCTACGCAGGCAGGAATGTGGTATAAGGCTGGCGTGAAGGCCTACCATGAATTGTCACGCACTAGAAGGGGACACATGAATAAAGGCGCACTGTTTATTTTTGAACCCTTTTTTCCCCCCCAAAGGCTTTTTTTCCCCCTTCTCTTCAGATGAGAAATAGCCTACATCATCTTGGTGAGAACCACACCTCCAACATGACACTATTTACAGCAAATGAGGGGGCCCTGCATTTACCCACACATCTGAGAAGGCTCAGCGAGAAAAATTCACTCTGCATCTCAACGCTTCCTCCCTTGTCGCTCGGCGGCCTGACAAGTTTCTCCCTCGCCTCGTACCCAGACGATCCCCAGGCGTGCTGTCGCTCTCCGGCCCTCTGGAATGTCTAGAACGCTGGCTCTCCAAAGGCGAGGGCAGGGAGGGGAAGCCAGAGGACGCATTTTTGTGACGTTCTGGCGTCGACTCAAATGTACTCGAGAGCTGACGTCTGGTGTGGTTCCGGGGCTATGTCATCGCAGTTACTGTGTGAAATATCTCCACAAACGGCACGCCGGACTGGACAGGAGTCCATAACTTTTGTTTTGTCAGATTCAGCCCAGATGAGGTGCTGGGGATCGGCCTAATGTTGAAGACATACAGTACACCAAGCCTGCTGTCAAAACCTAACCAGCTGTTACTATGACAGCATATTCACACACATAGAACATAGAACTTAATATTAGCAACCATTAACAAATATTTGCAGGGTCTTGTTTTTCAGTGAGAGAACTATTTGAAATCAAACACTCTTAGGCAACAGTGTAATTCCCTTATTGCCTTGGCCAGGGTACATTTGAAAATATGGAAAAACATAATACCTCAGTTCTTCATGAATATGATGTATTGGATATCTGTTGGCAGTATGTTGACAGGCGTCTAGCAGATTAAGGTAAGAATGTTTCAGCATCAACAAGACAGCACACGTAGGGGGAAGATAAGGAGAGGGGTCTCACTCAGACTGAACCCTCACAGGGGGAAGACAGGAAAGCCCCAGGTCTCTGATCCTTCAGATTGACATGGATTTGAAATTACTCATATCAAGCAGGATGCAGGGATTACCATGCAAAGCAATAACATCAAAAGACTCAAGGGGGTGGTGTAATAAGGCACAGAAACGTACTACCATATAGGCCTACAGGGTGTGAAAAAAGGTAGTAACATCCAAAAATATATACAGATATATCCAAAATGTGGAAAAATGTTAAAATCAATAAACAACTGATGCCAGAGCGGCTATCTTAGCTGACACCAAGCTGGATCGGGTCTATAGTGTCCAGCCAGTGACTAGATGTGTTGAGCATGGCGGATAGTAGGAAGGACTGATGGAAGAGCACTGTGGAGCGGCATGTAGCTCAGGAGGTAGAGCTGCTGGATCGCAAGGTCCCCGGTTCGATCCCAGCTTCCGGAGTGTGCCGAAGTGTCCTTGAAGACACTGAACCCCAAACGTTCAGCACAGTGGCACAGTACCTAGTACACAGCAAGAAGTTCTCCGGGCCTTTCTGTGTGGAGTTTGCATGTTCTCCCCGTGGTTGCAAGGGTTTCCCCTAAAAAGAGCCCAATATGAAAAACATGCAGAAGAACAGACCGCTACCGCTGTCCGTCCCTGGCGAAGACGGACAGGAGCACTTGGTTGGCCCCCGAGCGCGTCCCCTACACGCTGCCTACTGACTGCTCCCCGCTGCCCTTGGGGGAAGGACGACGGGATGGGTTAAAAGCAGGAGAGAAATTCTATCAGTGGACACTCCAGCCATGTGTGTGTGTGTGTGTGTGTCTCGGCATTACCACCTACATTGTGTGTTGTTTGTGGAGCACCGTGTCAGGATCAGTCTGCAGCTGAAGGTGCTTCTCTGTCTGACCAGAGTCTCGTGAAGTGGGTGGGAAACATTGCCGTCCATCATGGCCCTCAGTTTGTCCAGCATTCTTCTTTCTGCCACTGCAGTCACTGAGTCCAGAGCCTTCCCTCCTGATCAGCTTGTCCAGCCTGTTAGCATCTGTTGCTTTGAAACCACTACCCCAGAAGATGAAGAAGATGGCACTCACAACAACAGACTGGTGCAACATCTTTGTGTAACCGATGTCGACTTGTCTGCGTTGTGTTTTCCAAGGCACCCTACTTCGCCCAAACCAGTCTCGAACTCGGGCCCTCTGATTCCCAACCGCTGTTTTAACCAGCTACACCACCAAAAAGCGATCTATTCAGTGACACAGCCGGGCCTTATTTATCTAGTGGAGTGAGTTTATCCAACTTAACTGGGTTACACTTGTAGTCTGGGTGAGCATGTGGCAATAATGTATGTCCACAAATGTGCATAAAAATCGTGTGAAACATGTCACAAGTGACCCACTATGTACTGCTGATCATGGTGAAGGCCTTTACTAAGTAGTTGTTTGTACAGCGGCACTTAGCACATGTGTCTCCAAACTAGCGGGCTCCCAACTGCCGGTCTATGACAGTTCCTCTGGGGTTCCTCAGACGAAAATTCAAACGACTTTCCTCAGGCAAATTACCCACCAATGAAAGGTAGGCCTCCACAAATGAGAACACTAGGCCAACCCTGCGGAAGGCCATTTCCCAGGCAGCACTAGGAAACACGTTCACATGGTTATTTGCGGAGTTGTGACATCACTGAGTTGGTGAAATATTCGTTTGACACACTGAGGCCATTATGAGGAAATTGAGCCAATATATCAAGCAGTGTATCGTTCCACTGTTGAGGTATAGACGTGTTGCTGCATATTGACATGTAATTCATCTAACTGAACTGATTTTACACAACGGACATTGCATTTACTTTAAATTTCCATATCCATTACTATACTCCAGTATATTACTTAGTGTCTTTTACAAAGGCGGATAAGGTCTGAAGGAAATATATTGCTTTTCCTGTCCTCATAGCAATTTAATTACTTTTATATTTTTGGATAGCTTTGTCTGGGCTGTGTGTGTGTGCGTGTGCGTGTGCGTGTGCGTGTGCGTGTGCGTGTGTGTGTGTGTGTGTGTGTGTGTGTGTGTGTGTGCGTGCGTGCGTGTGTGTTTAGGAGGTTTCCTTTGGCCATATGTTCCACTGTATGATGTAGGGTCTGTGCAAGAGCAACTAAACCCTGGCCAATGTCACTCTTACGCCCTGGGGGTGTGTGTGTGTGTATGTGTGTGTGTGGGAGGGTAAATATCCCTGGGAACCATGCCCCTGATGAGAACACACACACACACACACCAGCCCTCCATATGGAACTCAACTAAGGCAGTGAGCTGGGCACCACAGGGTGACCTGTGCAAGGCAGTCAGCATGTGTGAGAACCGCCCATCCACCATCATCGCTATGATCCAGGCTCATTAGCCAAGGACTCAAGCGTGTTCACTGTGTCTGCCATATACTGAAGCAATAACTCATGAGAGGGTGTGGTATATGGCCAATATACCACGGGTTGTGCTGCGGTCATGCGTCGACCAGCACAACCCGTGGTGTATTGGCCATAAACCACAACCCTCAAGTGAGTTATTGCTTTTATACAACAGTTACATCCCACTAAACATTCGACGTCGATTTCCGGTTGAAATAGGGTTGTTTTCCCGTCCGTCCGTCAGTGACCTGAATTCAACCTGTTTTCAACCTGACGAAAAAAACGACGTCATAGACCGACGTCCTATTGACGTTGAAATCCCGTTCAATATTTTGACGTCTGGCTTGGTCATTTCTGGTGACGTTATATGGACGTATATATTTCTTGTTATGAAAAACATAACACAAAAACACTTCTTACTACTATTAGGCTACTACTAATCATAATAATAATCATAATGATGATACACTGTGAAACGGAAGATGGAGGGCTGTTCATTGATAATTATATGTAGGCACATTCTTTCTCTGTATTAAGATTTACAGTCTAAGCCTAATAAAAATAATGATTAAAATATGCCTACAAATAAAGCCCTAATTTTCCAACCTGTGAGTAATGAACATAAAACAAAGATTACACTGTATTTAGGCTACTGACAGGTTAGAATTGGTCGACCTACAGTAGGTGGCGGTATTGAATTCACATTCAAGCTGTGCAGAAGAAGAAGAAGAAGGAGTAACGGTTGATTTGAGCTAAAACCACGGAAAGTCCACGCATCTGTGTTTTCCCTCAGGACAGCCTCCAGTAAGTGTTTGTTCAAGAGTGCTTTTGTAAATTACTCTGTCGCCATGATGGTTGGTTAACTTTCGCGTTTTGTCGTAAATTGTAATGTTGGCTTGGCTACTTGGATTTATTTCCGTTGTCTAAACTTCTTGAGCTTTTGTGAGATGTCTGAGGAGAGCACGAGGCTCGCTAGTTAGCTTCAACAGCTAACTAGCACGAGCTCCAGCTTTAGCTAGCGCTAGCGAGCTGGGTGGAAACAGTATGTTGGATGGCAAATATTGAGTTTATATTGAGTGAGGTGAGACACAATACACTGTTAGGCTCTAGCTAGATTAGGGCGCGGGCTAGCGCGGCGGGCTAGCGCGGCGGGCTAGCGCGGCGGGCTAGCGCGGGAGACTTAGCAAGCTAGCATTGAGCTATCAGACAGCCTAAACCGAACATACGAGCGTTTGATATTTATGTAGGATGGCAAAGATTGACCTTGGATTGTCTAGCTATATTGTGCTTCTATCCTGCTAATACAGCTTTTGTGATGGCTAGCTAATCTTGGTTGATGGATAAGCCATCAATTGTTATATTATACGAGACATGTCCTTTTAGATTGTGCTCAGTTTTGTCTTTGATTTTCCTTAATTTCAGGGTGTATTCAAATATCTAGTGCGTGTTTAGCGCCGTTGTTCAGACTGTCAAGTCAAATTTTAGGCATGCCGTGCTGTGGTCACTCGTTTATTGGGAGAATATTCTGACAGTTGAGGTTCTTCCAGAGATTTCAAAGAATGGAGCACAACCTCATGGATATCAGCAACTCTCTCTCTCTCTCTCTCTCAGCTTAGATGTATAGCCGCCGTCTGTGAAGGACCGCCGCAGCGCCAGCTGAAGGGCCGCCGCCGTCTGTGAAGACTGAAGCCAACCAAACAAGGTACAAGACTTAGCACATCAGATTTTCCTGTCCTTTCAAATATACTGTTAAACTAAACTTATGTAGACTCCCGTCTGTGTTTTCAGATGGCTGCATACATGAGATTCTGGCGAAAACGCCAGCGAGACTTGGATGAGTTTCTACATGAAAATCATTCTGATAGTGACGATATGCCTGGGACTCATATTGACAATGTCCCTGTGACTCCAAACAGTAAACCTGGGACCCTGGATAGTTCTGACACAGTCATAGAATATAGTGACTCGGAAAAGGAATTGTCTAGTGACTCAGAAATGGAAGTAGATGATGTTGATGATGTTGAAGTAGCTATCAGCTTTGAAGATGACTTGAGAAAGTGGGCCTCAAAAAACAGTGACAAATAGAGCAGGGAATGAATTAATGTCCATATTGAGAAAGCAAGGTCACCTATTGCCTAAAGATTTTAGAACACTTCGTAAAACACCAAACCAAAATTCCACTATAGACAAATGTGGGGGGCAGTACAGTTACTACGGGTTGGAAAAGGGGATTACGCCTTTCCTAAGCCAAACAGAGAGCAATCAGTTAAAATTAACTGTTAACATTGATGGCATCCCACTTTTTAAAAGTAGCGGAGTACAGTTCTGGCCAATACTGGCAAAGGTTGGCCATTTTGACCCATTTATTGTAGCCATGTATAGTGGATCCAGTAAGCCCAATCCTCTTGATGAGTATCTCGAAGATTTTTTGACTGAGTACAGACGGCTCAAAGAGAATGGGATAGTGTTTCAAGACCAAAGGTACAATGTCCATCTAGAAGCTCTGGTGTGTGATGCGCCAGCCAGGGCTTATCTAAAATGTATCAAGGGTCATAATTCTTATGAGTCTTGTGAAAGATGTCTCGTCAGAGGTGTTTATCATGACAACAGAATGACTTTCAGTGACCAGGACTGCGCTCCTCGAACAGACGAAGCCTTTGCTAGAGTAGAGTACAGCAACCATCAAACTAGTGCTAGCCCCCTAATTGATGCAGGAGTTCCTTGTGTTACCTCATTTGTGCTGGACTACATGCACATGGTCTGCTTGGGTGTAGTTAAACGGATGTTATATCACTTGACCCGTGGCCCACCATCTATTTGTCGTTTAAGGGTCGGGGAAAGGAATTCAATATCTGAACAACTAATTGCACTGAAAGGCAAGATGCCAAGTGAGTTTGCGCGTCAACCCCGCAGTTTACATGAGCTAGATAGGTGGAAGGCCACTGAACTACGGCAATTTTTGCTATACACAGGACCAGTGGTACTAAAAAAGGTGTTGTCCAAGGAAACATACCACCATTTCTTGTCCTTGACGATAGCCATGTCGATAATGCTAGAGGCAGAGGAGGAGACTAGGAATGGTTTCCTAGAATATGCTCAACAGCTAATTAAACACTTTGTCGAGTGCTGTCCTGCCCTTTATGGCGACAGCTTTTCTGTATACAATGTGCATGGACTAATACATCTCCATGAAGATGTCAGCCACTTCCACTGTTCGTTAAATGACATCTCCAGTTTTCCTTTTGAAAACTACCTGCAGCAAATCAAGAAACACGTGAGGAGTGGGAGAAGTCCTCTCGAACAAGTCACCAGGCGTTTGGCCGAAATTGAACAATCACAATTGAACACTATCAAAAAGCATCCTAAAGCAATTGTTTCTGTTAAAGAGAAGGACAGTTGTTTTCTTTTGAAGGACAATAGATTTGCTTTTGTTAGACAGAAGAATGCAGATGGGACTTTAGCCTGTGAGATTTTGGACCAGCGCCACACGTCACTATTATTTGACAAACCATGTCGCTCAGATCTCCTAAACATCGTGTGCACGAATGGGCAGGGCAGGATGGAAAAACAACTACTGCGTGAAAAGGATCTGATCCGCAAGGTGGCTTGCCTCCCGCAGGAAGACGGTTATGTCCTCCTACCACTTCGCCATGGTATTGAACGACATGGTTTGGAATATTAAAGGTTAGAATCTATTCTTTCAGCTGCGCCTTCCTAGAGCATCGATCACCTGCATTTTCCAAGCAAAAAAGTCTCTTGGGAGTGTTTTTAAATCATCATAAATCACAGGAATGGGCTAGAGACATACTTTGTGTTTTTTCAAACTCAGAAAATTTTGAATTTTAAAAAAATATACTTGTATTAAGGGTGGTCTGGCCCTTTAATGCCTCATGTAATTTGAACCAACACACTACCCGAGGCGTACAAATATGTAATTCTTATCTTAGCCCTTTACTAACAGGACGCTTGGTGATATATATGGTTAATATAATTTTTTGTGTGCCGTCTTTTCAGGTCATGTATTGCAAGGCTGTGTGGGTGGAGGAGAATGGAGAGGAGTATGAGGAGACAATTCCTCATTGTTGGATAGACGAAGCAAACAACGTCGTTAGATGGCCAAAGAAGATGAAGAAGGGTAACCTTGATAAGGCCATTAAGGCACGAATGATACCCGAGGAGGACTGGCAGAAGTACAAGTTGAAAAAGATAAAGAAAACTTCAGGCAAGTTTTATTCATTATTTTTTTTATAATTTTGTCAAGAATCAAGTCAGCATTTTAGAATCAATGTTTACAGTTGAATTGTATAAGGGTCAAAGACGGATAAGAATGGTCCGTTACACAGGAAGGATTATAGTAACATTTCTAAGCTTAAAATATTAAGCTTATTTGGATTCTTGGATCATATTTGAATTTAATGTCCCTCCTGGGTAACGGACCATTCTTATCTGCCTTTGACCCATAACTTTTAGATAACATACTTGAGTGTCGAGAGTACAACTACACCACCAACGCAGAACCGGATGAGGAGGTAGAGGGAGGAAGACGAAAGAGGAAAACTACAAAGAAAAAACAGGATGATTTTGTAGCGACATTCGGTATGTTTCTCATAATTTGTTAATGAGACCTGTGTTGGGAACCTGCATTTATAGTAGGATGAAATGTGTTAACAGACGGGCCTCACATGTTGACCATTCATGTTTTATATCTTGTTTTGTAACAGAATCTGATGAGGAGGACTTCATGGGGAAGAAGGGTAACTTCATATATTCAATTTAAAGTCCTATATGAAAAAGAAATTACAAACTATTTTCTTTGTATTTGATATGTTTTACTTTGTTGCATCTGTATAGTTAAGAACCTGCCTCCATTCCCTGCCCCACCATCGAAGATTCAGTCCAGCCAAAAACCTCCAGCTAGTGAGTATTGCTGTTATAAAAGATACATTAATGTATTGGGTACACGCAACATGAAAACATTAACAAGCTGATCTTATGTTTCTTACTCAGAAAAACCAGCCACGTCTCCCCCAGTGGAGCCTGCAGAGAGTTCTCAGAGCAGTCCTCCACGTGAGTAAACATCTCCCGTTGCACAAAGTTGAAATCATGGTGTCTGTCATAATGCCTGTGAATTATTTCGGAACAGTTTCAATTCAGTTTATTGTGACGGGACAGTGTACATTCATGGACAGGTGTACAAGTACTTCAACATGTAAATATACCGGAGTTAGCTTGCTGCTAAATTCCATCCGTAGTCCCCAATAAATAACAATTCAAAACACAGTCATATAGACAATACAAAATGCATTATACAGGCACAGTACATTAAGAGACGGTTATCCCTGAGGTGACATCCCACACACACAACAGATTTATACACTTTGAAACGTATTAATCGTGTTCATGTTCTGTTTAGACTCCCCAGTCCTGCCGGATTACCAGGAACAAGAATTCCAGCCGGATGGCATGGTTGACAATTACATGGAGTCTGATCGAGCTGCAAGGTCTGCCCGCTCGGACCTGGAAATAGGATCACAGCGCAGTGAAGGTTCAGGTGAGTATATATGCAACACACTTGTGTTTTCAAAGGCATATGTTTTGAATCTAAAATGTGTTTTTGTATTTCTCAGGCTCAAAGAAGGCAGTACATTATAGATCAATGTCGACACCCCCCACACCTCGGAAGCACTGCAGAGGCACACCAGTCTCACACCGACCACGCTACAGCAGAGAACCTTCCAAATCGGCCAGGCAAGACGTTCATCGCTCCAGGTACAGTGTTGGGCACAGCATCAGTACTGACTTCTAGCTGTTCTCCAGCCAACACTGGCATAGTGATTTCCTACAGCTTTGAGCTTGGCCTAAGCCACAGCTGGGGCATTGAACTATATTTGTTACTGGTTGTGATTGTCAACATCCAAAACCAACCAAAAGGGTTGCTCTTTTCTCAGTGTGACATTGTGTTATATATTATGTCCAATAAATATTGAACCCTAATCATCTAGGTCTAGATCCAGCAACAGGTCCAGGCACAGTGTCAGCCAATCCTCCAGCTCCAGACACTCTGTCCGAACCATGGATCCTGGGTCCGACAGTCGGTCCAGACGCGATCACAGCTCCCACAGTCTGAGGTCCAGAAGTGACTGCAGGGACACAGCCAGCCGTGGTGAGTTCAAGTAATCAATGCCTTTATAATTAGACAAAGTAGAATTGGTGCAATTTTGTTAGAATTTGCCACACTGGTATTTATCATCAAACGCATGGTCATCTGTTTCTTGTGGAAATTGTAATACAAAATATAAATTATAATTTATAAAGCATGCCTTTCTTCTTATAACAGCATTGGAGTATTGTAAGTCGCAAAGGGCTGGCTACAGTCCCAGCCAAGACTCCAGTGACTCCACGCACTCTAGTGTTCGGTCCAGAGTTCCCAGCAGGTCCCACAGCCAGACGTCCCACAGCCAGACGTCCCACAGCCAGACGTCCCACAGCCAGACGTCCCACAGCCAGACGTCCCACAGCCAGACGTCCCACAGCCAGACGTCCCACAGCCAGACGTCCCACAGCCAAACGTCCCACAGCCAGACGTCCCACAGCCAGACGTCCCACAGCCAGACGTCCCACAGCCAGACGTCCCACAGCCAAACGTCCCACAGCCAGACGTCCCACAGCCAGACGTCCCACAGCCAGACGTCCCACAGCCAGACGTCCCACAGCCAGACGTCCCACAGCCAGACGTCCCACAGCCAGACGTCCCACAGCCAAACGTCCCACAGCCAGACGTCCCACAGCCAGACGTCCCACAGCCAGACGTCCCACAGCCAGACGTCCCACAGCCAGACGTCCCACAGCCAAACGTCCCACAGCCAGACGTCCAGACGTGAAAAATCCAGGGATACAGTCAGGCATGGTGAGTTCAAGTAATCAATGCCTTTATAATTAGACAAATAGTATTGGTTACAGTTATGCCAGACTTTGTATTTCTCAGCTAATGCATGGTCATCTGTGTCTTGGGTAGTTTGAATACAAAATACCTTTCTTCTTATACCAGCAGTGGAGACTGGGGAGTCACAGAGGGGCCGGTTCCCTATGCCAACAGGAGGTAAGTTCTGAGCTATTTCAAGGGGGACAGGTCACTGGCCAAGAACACTGGGGGACACTTATAATTTGGAAGCCTCTCACCTGCCTTTTCTCTCCTTAAATATTCCCTCAGTTGTTGTCCCATCTCCTATCAGGACACAAACTGCACTTCAAACAGCAGTGCTTTGTATCATTGTAGGGTTATATCTATTAATGTGAATATTTATTTGTGTTAATATACATGTTTGTCATTTTTTTCAGTATACCAGAAGAAGTCCTTAGCGATATTGGCAGAAATCCGGCAGGAGGTGCGCAGAATTGCGAGAGCAGAACCTGAGACTTCCACCCATCAGACTTCCACCCATCATGTTCACACGATGGACAGCCTGGAGGAGTTCGACAGAGAGGAGCTACGCCTTGGTGATGAAGAAGCCTTCAAAACCCTGGTAGGTAGAGCCTTTACAAGAGAGTAATTAACCACATATAAAGCAGTATAATATGCACCTGCACACGGTTTTTATGGTCTTCTGCAGTATATTGAAGTTTACATGGACTTAATTATTCCAACAGGTGCTGCGACTCGTTCGCATTGGGGGGAAGGACACGAAGGAATGCGTCCACAAAGTTCTGAACAGGTAATGTTTCAACATATAATAAGAAATAGCCTGTGTGTGACGTTTTATATTTGTTTTGAGCTAAAGTGTTAGCCTGGAGGACGTGTATAAAAGATAGTAAGTAAGTAAAGTTTATTTATAAAGCGCCCTCCCAGCGCGAATGCAGAGTGCTGTACAGTATTTCAGAGCAACGGATAAAATAATCTTACAAATACAAAAAGACATAGTAACAGTGTACATGAGCAGAAAAAACACATGCAAAATACAGTGCAGTAAAGTGCAAAATACAGTGTAGAAAAAGACAAAAAACATACAGTATGGGAGCAACATTCAACTTACAAACACAAAGAATAAATACATTCAAGTGCAAAAAACAGGGACAGTCTGACAAATAGCAGTGTAGACACCAATGATCACATGGATTTACTAGGGCCCGAAAACCTGAGTGAACAGGTGGGTTTTTAGATGTTTTTTAAACTGGGCCTCGGACTGCAGGTCTCTCGTGTTGAGGGAGAGCGTTCCAGAGTTTGGGGGCCGAGGCCCCAAAAGCTCTGTCCCCTTTTGTCTTGAGCTTGGTCCCGGGGACCCCCAGAAGCTCCTGGTTAGAGGACCTAAGAGATCTGGAGGGAGTGTAGGGGCGCAGCAGTTCGGTGATGTAGGGCGGGGCTTGGTGGTGGAGGGCTCTAAATGTGACCACCAGGACCTTGAACTGGATCCTGGCGGATATGGGGAGCCAATATAGTGATAAGAGTGATTTTTTTTGACCTGGTGATTAGTCTTGCAGCAGCATTTTGGACACGTTGAAGTTGGTCTATGGATGATTTAGTGAGACAGGGGAATAGTGAAGTACAGTAGTCTAACCTAGATGAGATGAAAGCGTGTACTGATAATTCCATGCCATGTTTACAAAAAATCATACATCCTAATCTTTAATGTATGTAATTTTGTTTTTCTTCAGGCTCATGAGCAACTGGCTGATGACGAAATTCAACTTAAGAGGGTCGGGGGGGAAGAAGCGGCCCTTTATCGACACTGCACTGTTTCGAGCAACAAAAGGTAAGCCGGCTCATATTTCATGTATAGTAGGAGCAAATTAGAATAAGAGAACTAGCACCCCTAACCTGTTCCATTGGCAAAACATTTACTCCCCTGTTGACGACAAAATAATGCCAACTGTCTACCTGTAGTTGGAGATAACATTTTAAATATTGTGCTGGTTAGGTGTAGAAATTACATTACTACTAGTTGTGGAGGTACTAGCTGTGGATGTACAATGCATCATGCCTTTTCACATTTGATTTCTTATTCTATATGCAGACGCAGTCCTGCAGGCACAGCCAACAGCCAAAGAGGAGGAGATAAAGCAGTATGTTGGGGAACACCTCAAACACGCTAAACAAAGGAAGGGGGGCCAAGGACCAGGCACTGAGGACTGAACCATGACACCCTCTTGATCATCTTTCCATGTTCACATGCACACTCATACTATCACATTCTCTCTCTCTCTCTCTCTCGTGTGTGTGTGTGTTCGCACTCTGTGTGTGTGTGTGTGTGTTCGCACTCTCTGTGTTCGCTCTCTCTCTCTCGTGTGTGTGTGTTCGCTCTCTCTCTGTGTGTGTGTGTGTTCGCACTCTCTATGTGTTCGCTCTCTCTCTCTCTCTCTCTCGTGTGTGTGTGTTCGCGCTCTCTCTCTCTCTCGTGTGTGTGTTCGCACTCTCTGTGTTCTCTCTCTCTCTCTCGTGTGTGTGTGTTCGCTCTCTCTCTCTCTCTCTCTCTCTCTCGTGTGTGTGTTCGCACTCTCTCTCTGTGTTCGCTCTGTGTGTGTGTGTGTGTGTGTGTTCGCACTCTCTCTCTGTGTTCGCACTCTGTGTTCGCATGCACACACTCATGCACTCACACTCTCACATGCACACTCGCTCCGTTTTCCTTTCAATCTGGCTTTTTTTGTTGAATCGATACATTTTCAGTGCTCCTACATTTTTTATTTATTTAGGAGCATCTGTGTTCTCTTGAAAAAGCTTCTCTTTTCTCATTTATATGATTGAGCAGGAGCAAGTTTATTTGTGGTGCACTTTATATTAGAAAGGAAAATATTTTTTTTTACTATTCTAAATGTTCTGTACAGTTCTGGTTGCTAATATTTTTGGTAAATAAATATAAGTTAAGAAACTGGTGCTTTAATGTGTGGATGTAATTGTATTTGTTAATGTGCATAACTGTAATCCCAGTTCTTCAGAGGTGTATGTTAGTTCATTTTGCTTAGTAGCATTCAAATGTGTTTACAATTAATTAACATTGCAATGTTAAATAATCAGTAAAAGGAGCCACTGTCTGAAAACAAGTAGAATTTTGCACAGAGCTCTGTGCAAAACTACTTGTTTTGCAAGTAATGTTAATGTTAATTGACATGTAATGTAAACTTAAGACGTCAATGTTAATTGACGTCTTAAGTTTTTTAAAGGACGTAGAAAAGACGTACAAATGACGATATTTGGACTACAAGCAGAGGTCATGTTGACGTCACCTTGACGTAGAATAGACGTAGAAACGACCACATTTGGACTAGAAGCAGAGGTCATGTTGATGTCACCTGGATGTAGAATAGACGTACAAATGACCACATTTGGACTAGAAGCAGAGGTCATCTTGACGTCACCTTGACGTAGAAACGACCACATTTGGACTAGAAGCAGAGGTCATTTTGACGTCACCTTGACGTAGGAACGACCACATTTGGACTAGAATTGGACGTCGAAGTTCCGACGTCGAGATGACGTCCTGGAAATGACGTCATTTCAACCTACGTTCTGCACCGTCCAGGGACCGTTTTTCGGCGTCGAAAAATTACGTCATATTAACGTTGTTTCAACGTCCGCATGTTTGCTGGGATCATCGGGAAATATACATGTGATAAATACACACTATTATTCAGTGTCTTCGATCGATTTTAGTTAAATCCGCAAAGAAAGGTAGTTCCTAAAACTGTCACGTTGCTATGGAGTACAAAACAACGAACAATGAGCCCTATAGCAACTAAAACTGATACTACTAACCCAACCTAGCTAGCCATGAACGAAGTGTAGTCTACCTTTGCTGTGCAACTGCGAGTTGCAAAAGTGGTGATGATAAACCAGAGTGGTAGGCTACAGGACGGATAAAACAACTCAAAATTGACATTGAATGTTTAAATTTTTCTTGAGGAGGTATTGCTTCAAAATACACCATGTAATTAAATGCTCAGAAAGCGGTTATAAAGTTGCGCTGATGAGAGAGGCTTTAATCTGTGGTAGGGAATGGGGCTTGGAGAGGATGCCTTGGCTACCTTGGCATAGCAGCCTCATGACGCATGCATTGTAAGTCAATTCTCCACCCGCGATCAGCATTTAGCATGTGGGCCCGGTAGGGAACTCTGTAGTACACAGATTTTGAATGATGCTGTGTTCCAAACCTAAACCCTCCAGGCCCTCTGAAGAACGCTTGGGAACGGGGGGAGGAGGGGGTGGGGGGGTCCATTCACACAGAGACCATTAAAGACACATCCCATTTACCACAACAAATGGCATCAAACGATCAGCCATTAAATAGAAAATTGTCTTAAAATTACCCCCTAGTCATTAGGCTCGTTATGTTTTTTCCCCCCAGGGCGGAGGGGGTTTTGGCAATCACTGAGGGTCTGGAGACAGGAGGAGTGTGTGGGGGGGGGGGGGGTTGGGGGCCTGAAACACCTGCTCAGAAAACAACACTGGATACTTGGCCAGACTCGAGACCGGCTCGCGAGAGCGGTGGCGGGCGGCCAGCTCGCTGTGGCATCCTGGGTTGTTGATTAGAAACAGAAAGAGAACGTGACGTCGGCCGACCCAAACGCCCCCGTCTGTTTGTGGATGGAAGGGCGGCGGTTTTGTCGAGGGGATCGGCCCGTCCTCGTTACAGTCCAAACTTTTGCCACAGCATCGGCGGCTGAATCTCTGATAAGACGTGGCGTCTACAAACTCCGCTCTACACATTCCATCCCCGCGGCCTCTTATCTGACAGCGCGGCCGGGGAGGAGATGTAGAGATTACGCTGGGGGGCCGTACATACTCTATGTGTAGCGTCTACGTGACCGCAGCTGGGCCGTTAGTGGAGCTTATTTGTTTGTGTTTAACCGTTGCAAAGAATGTCATCTGTATGAAACACTATCTCCAGGAGACAGAGATGCATACCGCGCTCCGTGCCGGTTGAGGAAAACAAGACGCAGTGAGCCGCGTCAGATACATTAGTCTCCTAGCTGCCCTTTCACTGCAGCAAATCTATAGGTCACTTACATTAAAGCTTGTATTTGCGGAAGAGGCTTCGGCATATCATTTACTGTAGCCTGACGAATTGTATTCGGTTGAACTCCGAGTGCATTTTAAAGTTGGCTAAAATGGCATTCCCTTAATTTTTCTCCATCTGTCAATAGGCTTACTGTACATCTGTACATCAATGGAGGCAAAGAGCATCTCCGGCCACTTTATACTATTGAATTGAGCTCTTTGGCTCACATATATGGATTTGCTGCTCTGTCTCCTATGTGTAACGACAGGGGTCCACTCCTCCTCGGACACCTGAGTGTTTTACAGGCTCCAGGCTATTAGAGCTGAGATTTAACCAGGGAGGGAGGGGGGGGCAGGGGTAAACCCCTGCCACAACAGCGGGAGATAATTGAATTACTTCCTCTGACCCATATTTCATTACCCTCCACTCCTAAAGGCCTCTCAGGTTAGGCTGTCCTGTGGGTCCAGTTAGCAGCTCAGGAAGCACACAGGATGGATGCTCTTAAGGAATAACTAGGTATCTTGCGTCCAGTGTGGGGGTGTGGTCTACTGTCCTTCTCTTAAGGGATGAGATGTACAAGTACAGTAGGTAGTCCAGAATTGTATTGCTGGGTTGAAGCCTCTGCCTTATGGGAGAGGGCCTTATGGGCCTTATGCCCTTATGCAAGGCACCCTGACCCAGACACTGTCCTTCAGGGTCTTCCCTTCGCTTTGGTACGACAGGTACTACTACATTTCTACTGATCGTCCGGGGAGAGAATCCCCAATATTACCTTGAAAATCCCTCATTCTGTAAAAGCCACTGCAATAGTGCATTCCCCTCATCTTCCCACCACCCCCCTTCCCCCTCCTCTCCTCTCCTCTCCTCTCCTCTCCTCTCCTCTCCTCTCCTCTCCTCTCCTCTCCTCTCCTCTCCTCTCCTCTCCTCTCCTCTCCTCTCCTCTCCTCTCCTCTCCTCTCCTCTCCTCTCTCCTTGCCCCTCACATTTATATGTAGTTGTTTCCATAATGTAATGTCAAAAAAAAAAAAGCCTGTTCTTGAACTACCACCATAATATTGAGTGTGAATCTCAGTGTAGGTCTGGCTCTGGGTCGGGTCGGGTCGGGTCGGGTCTGGGTCTGGTCTGGGTCTGGTCTGGTCTGGTCTGGTCTGGTCTGGTCTGGTCTGGGTCTGGTCTGGTCTGGTCTGGTCTGGCTCTGGTCTGGGTCTGGTCTGGGTTTGGTCTGGTCTGGTCTGGGTCTGGTCGGGTCGGGTCTGGGTCTGGGTCTGGTCTGGGTCTGGGTCTGGTCTGGTCTGGTCTGGTCTGGTCTGGTCTGGTCCGGGTCTGGGTCTGGGTCTGGGTCTGGGTCTGGGTCTAGGTCTAGGTCTAGGTCTAGGTTTGGGTCTGGATCTGGGAAGAATCTCTGGCTAAATGAAATGAAGGGGAGGTCTCTCTCTTCCTCCCTTTGCTCTGTTTGCTGTTTCTCTGCTGCAACCGTCATTTAATCCCACAAATGATCTGTGGCGCATTAAGCAGTGCGCCGGCCCAGCTCTGGCTCCGACTCTGCGGTTCTGTTCTGGCTCCGCTCCGTGACGGCTCTCCTTCTGGTAAACAAACAGCCCTGCTGCCCCGGAGTTACAGAGGTTGAGCAACACGGAGCCCTGTGAAGAAGCAGGTCAAAGTGGGTCACCGCTGATCAAAGGGAATCATTTTCAGCATCAGTATATGGTACAGGTAGGACAGAGAGAGAGAGAGAGAGAGAGAGAGAGCAGATATGCCACACACAGTGGTATTTTCCACATGACAGCCAATCAGATGTGAGGGAGGTGAACAGCAACCTATGGCGGCTGGCGGTGAAGGAGAGATGGCGATCTCGAACGACGATGAGAAAGGGAGAGAGAGAGGGGAGAGAGATGGATGCTGTTCCGCGCGACGGACAGTGATTTGGGTTCTGTTCCTTCACAAACGAAGCATTTGTTAGTGAGCCTGTCTAAACTAGATCTAAACAATCGATTGACATATTGCATTACTATTGCTGTAAATGTATGTGGGTACAAACACAGATCGGGTTGCAACCACAGCGGTCAGACTGTTTCCATCTTGTCCGAGGTGCCAAACTAAGCAACCAGAGACAGTGGGAGAGGAGAGGAGATGCCCAGGAGGAGATAGGGAGAGAGAGAGGAGGTGGCCAGGTAGAGGGTGGGAGAAAGGAGGTGCCCAGGAGGTGTACAGTGGACAGAGAAGGAGGTGGCCAGCAGGCAGACGGTGGGAGAGAGAGAGGAGGTGCCCAGGGGGAGGGAGGGAGGGAGGGAGAGAGGAGGTGCCCAGGAGGTGCACAGTGGAGAGAGGAGGTGGTGGCCAGGAGGAGATAGGGAGAGAGAGAGGAGGTGCCCAGGAGGAGGGTGGGAGAGAGAGAGGAGGCGAACAGGAGGTGTACAGTGGATAGAGAAGGAGGTGGCCAGCAGGCAGACGGTGGGAGAGAGATAGGAGGTGCCCAGGAGGAGGGTGGGAGAGAGAGAGGAGGTGAACAGGAGGTGTACAATGAGAAGAAAGACAGGAGATGGATGGGGGGGTGAGGGGGGGGGCAGTTTACCAGGTGAATAAAGGGGAGGAAAGGAGCAGCTTTGAAAAGAGGGTGGGTAAGAGAGAAAGAGAGAGAAAGAGAGAGACAGGGGGGGAGAGAGAGAGGGAGAGAGAGAGAGAGAGGGAGAGAGAGAGAGGGAGTACAAGTGACTGTACTTCTGTATAAGCAGCAGGACACGGTTTCTGCTACTAGAGGCTGTTGCAGTGGGCCTGGGCCCTGGGAAGCAACAATCCCTCTCAAGATCAATGGACTCTGGGACAGGAAGGGGAGGAGTTCCCGTCGGCCAATCAGGGCAGGCCTCAGGGAGCAGTGTGTGACGCACACCAGGAAGCCACCTGATGTGAGCGGGGTCAGATAAACGCGGACGCACTGACGGTCACACGGAACAGGTGCTTCCTTAACACCCCCTTCACACACACCCCATACACATACACACACACACACACACACACACACACACAGGCACGCACGTAGGCACACACACACACAGACACATACACACACACACACACACACACACACATACAGGCATGCACGTATGCACACACACACACACACACACACACACACACACACACACTCACTAACTAAATCAGGCCCACTGGTCACCTCCCGCTCTCAGCTACTGTATGTCAGAGACTTTCCCAGACATCCAAGAAAACACACACACACACACACACACACACTCCGTATCCTCAGACAGGGGAGAGGACGAGGGAGGACGGGGGACGGAGGACGGGGGACGGAGGACAGTGCACGCACGCAGCAGACAGGCCCGGCAACAGGCAGGAAACTCTAGAGAGCGGCCGGGGCTATTTTCACCCGTCCTCCTCCTTCTCCTCCGAGCCTCCTCTGTTTCCATGGCGGAGAAAGGAAAAAACACGCGGAGGGAGGGAGGGGCCGAGGGAGAGAAGTCGCGCCGAAGAAATGAAAACCAAAAGAAAGCGAAAATCACACGAGGGGCGAGCGGCTAGGAGCAGAGGACGACGGGGGGAGCTTAACCCCCCCCCCCCCCCCGGAAAAAAAACGAGCAGTATCTCGACTGACGTGTCGGGGGAGTGGTATGATACACACACGAGGTACATGACCCCAGCAATCCTGGCAGGGCCTCCATGTTGGGGAATGAAAGGGCAGGGAGGAATGCGGCAGCTCGCGGGGTGGGGGGGGGAGGCTTGGGGGTCTATACGTGCATATCGCGTCGCAGGGTGAAACAATGGGACGATCTGAGCCGTCCAGGGGGGCCGGGGGATGGGGGTGGGGGGGATGTCGTGGGGAGTCTGAGTCGGAGAACAGAGGTGCACGTATGCAAGCGCTGCCCCCCGCCTCCCCAACCCCACCCCCTTTGACACACACACATTCTTACACACACACACATGCACACACACTTTGAACAATCCTGCGTAGAGAAATTAAACTAGAAAATGCAGCTGAGAGATGGGACTGCCTTTGCAGGGCTGGCTCATCTATCTCCAGGAGAACGTACACATTTACACTTTAGTCACTGAGCGGACATAATTCCCAAAGCGACTTACAGTAAGCGCATTTGTGTAGAACGAGTGAACCGACCGTACGTCCCAGTCATCACCAGGGAAGCCTTCCGTGAGAACGGGCGCCACCAGCAGTTATAGTGCCAGATCAGGCAGATATTGGAGTACCAGAAGGATCTGGGACAGTGAGGATGGCTCTGATGGGTGTGGTTCTGGTCCCTGCTGTGGGCTGGGAGGTACTGGGTGATGGGGATGGGTCGGGCCTGCGTTGTGCTCTACAGACATGGTTTTGGACAAGGGACATACAGTATTCAACACTGTTACAAATACTGTGCAGAGCTCCAGTTTACACTGAAATTAGTTGTCAAGGAAGGACCAAACCCCTCTCCTTCTCGGACACACACGCATGCACACACGCACACACGCACACACACGCACACACGCACACACGCACACACGCACGCACACATACACACACACACACACACACAATTATGCACAGGAACCATTGGATTTGACACAAAGGAAGTTTTATTATTTGAATTTAGGCACAGAGAAAGGGGGGGGGCTGGTTACAGGAACAGCCAACCGTTTTTTTTTTATTATGATAAGACCATTTCATTGTTTTTGCAACAAGACAGCTTGAGCCAGGAGTCGGGACACAGGCAGGCAAGCAGCCGGCAGGCCAGGCCCGGTCACAGTGATATAATGCCAGTTCGCCCTTTGTTGTGTTGTGTGTGTGTCGGTTGATGTGTGTGTGTCGGTGGCTGGGGATCTCCTTCTCCCTTTTGTGTGTTTTGAATAGCCCATAAACAGTCTGCATAAAACCATAGAAAAGAACACCATTTCCCCTGCTCTCTCCCTCTCTCTCTCCCTCTGTCTCTCTCTGTCTCTCCCTCTGTCTCTCTCTCGTCCTACCCTTCTCTGCATTGCTCTCTCTTGCTTTCTCTCTCTCTTTCTCTCTCTGTCTCTCTCTCTTATTCTGTCTCTCTCTCTCGTCCTACTCTTCTCTACATTGCACTCTCTCTCTTATACTCTGTCCCCCTCTCTCTCTCTCTCTCTCTCTCTCTCTCTCTCGCTCCCCGTCCTACCTCGTACCCACGGGCACTCTGGGATTGTTTTGAGCAGTGCGGCGGAGGAAGGAAAGCGCTGTGAGAAAGTGGGCTGTTTTTTAGCGGCGGACAGGAATTGGCCTCGCGGCGCACGGTTCCTCTCCTCACAGCAGGAACAATGCCGTGGCGTCACACCCCCGTGCTGCCCCCCCCCGTGCTGCCCCCCCCCCCGTGCTGCCCCCTCGCCGCTTCACATGGAAACATGTTCCCAGAATCCCGCTCCCAGGCTCGGAGAGGAGGAGGCAGAGAACGGAGGGAGGTAGGGAGGGAGGAAGAGAGAGGGATGGAGGGATGGAGAGAGATGGAGGGAGAGAGAGGGAGGGATGGAGGGATGGTGAGAAATGGAGGAAAGGAGGGATGGAGAGAGAGATTGAGGGAGAGAGAGGGAGGGAGGGAGGAAGAGAGAGGGAGGGATGGAGGGATGGAGAGAGATGGATGGAGAGAGAGAGAGGGATGGAGAGAGAGGGATGGATAGAGAGAGAGAGAGAGGGATGGAGAGAGAGATGGATGGAGAGAGATGGAGGGAGAGAGATGGAGGGATGGAGGGATGGAGAGAGAGAGATGGAGGGATGGAGAAGGAGAGAGAGATGGAGGGATGGAGAAGGAGAGAGAGGGAGGGATGGAGGAATGAAGAGAACTAAGGGAAAGGAAATCCGTGTTACCAGGGGCATTTGTAGCCATGGCGACGTACGCCGTGACTCCAAAAGCTGATTAGCGGAGTGGGAGTGGAGAGGGGGCGTGGCCCTGGCGCAGGTCGATGATGCGTCATGTTGTCACGGTGAACTGCAGTGAACTGCAGCGACTGAGCGAAACCCCTCCACAGACGCTCACACTGTGTCATTGTTGTCCCCCCCCCTTCCCCCTCATCTCATTCTCCCCCTTTCTGACTCTCATTACAACATTGTTTCTCTCACCCAGTCTTTGTATCAAAACTAATCAGGGCCAGTTTGATGTGCAGCTGGCACGCAAACCCCCTCTCTCCCCCTGTGTGAATGAATACATCTCCACGCAACTCCACACACAGTATAATATATAGTAATTAGGTCATATACTACAGTATCTCCACACACAGCACTCCATCTCCCCCCCAGCCCCAACTCCGGCGCCCGCCCCTGCCCGAGCCCCGACTCCAACTCCAGCCCCCGGCATCTGCCTCGGCCCCCTGCCCCCCCCCCCCCATCCCCCTCCCACCCCAACCCCCACTCCAGTCTTGGCTCAGGCTCCTGCGAAGCCGCGGAGGTCTGGAAGCTGCTAATAAGGGTCTGGCTCCCGTAGGACCCTCATCCCTCCTGTCCCTGCCCAGCCCAGCGGGGGGGGGGGGGGGTGGCCGGCTGCCCAGAGAGCTACGCCCCGGTCAGGCCAGCACAGCGCTTTAACTATGGATGAGCACGGTTTCTTCAACATTAAAGCTCCTGTTACGTGTGTTATTTCAGACTACCGTGAAGCCGTAGCAGGCTAGCGGTCTCCAGCGTGGTGGCGGTATGTAAATTAAGTCTTAGCTAATCAAAGGATAAACTTAGTCTAACTTTAGCGAGCCTATCTTAGTGTGTTGATGATGTGTGATGTTGGGTGAGGGTGTTAAGCTTGGGCATTGCTGGCCGGGGCTCAGTGATTATACTGTGTCATTACATACACAAGCAGAAAAGGGCAGTCCCTCATCTGACTGGATATATTTAGACACACACACACACACACAAACACACACACACACTGTTTACCCAGGGGAAAGAACAGTTGTCCTTTGCTCCTGCAGCCTAGCTTGGCCAGGGGTGTAGTCAGTCATGCGTGCTGGTCGCCGTGACATCGGACGGGCAGATACGCCCTCAGCAACAGCGCCAGTCTTCAGGGAGAGATCACACCCTCAACTCCTTCTATCATCCTCAGGGAGAGATCACACCCTCAACTCCCTCTATCATCCTCAGGGAGAGATCACACCCTCAACTCTTTCTATCATCCTCAGGGAGAGATCACACCCTCAACTCCTTGTATCATCCTCAGGGAGAGATCACACCCTCAACTCCCTCTATCATCCTCAGGGAGAGATCACACCCTCAACTCCCTCTATCATCCTCAGGGAGAGATCACACCCTCAACTCCTTCTATCATCCTCAGGGAGAGATCACACCCTCAACTCCCTCTATCATCCTCAGGGAGAGATCACACCCTCAACTCCCTCTATCATCCTCAGGGAGAGATCACACCCTCAACTCCTTCTATCATCCTCAGAGAAAGATCACACCCTCAACTCCCTCTATCATCCTCAGAGAAAGATCACACCCTCAACTCCCTCTATCATCCTCAGGGAGAGATCACACCCTCAACTCCTTGTATCATCCTCAGGGAGAGATCACACCCTCAACTCCCTCTATCATCCTCAGAGAAAGATCATACCCTCAACTCCCTGTAAATTCCATGTGTCTCTGCGTCACCGCTGCCCGGCAAGCTGGGTGAAAAATGGCACAGCATAAAGAAAAGATTAGGGTCTGAATGCGCACAAGAGAGAAAGAGAGAGAGAGAGAGAGAGAGAGAGAGACAGAGAGAGAGACAGAGAGAGAGACAGAGAGAGAGAGACATTGCTGTTAAGAGCCACACTGTTACCGTACATAGCGGGACGCTTGATCTCATAACTACCACGCCGTGAAATCACACCCCAAAACTGTTCAGTACTGTATGCTGCTCGTTCCACACAGTCGGGAGTTTTACGAGTCCACGGTCACCTCCCCTGTTTGCCTTAGGCCCCTGTGAACCCCCCGTGTGAACCAGGAGCTCTGTCGTTAAGTTGGATGGGAACCGCCGTGAGCTGATAGGTCTCCTGAGGAGTAGCTGCCGAGCATCGCGACCGAAGCCGCGGATATGGCCACATCGACGGTGAATTAAGTACTTTTCAACCGCGGAGGTGTCAATTGATTTGAGTGCTTCGGAAAGGCGCGCTGTTGTGGAACCTGTGCTGAGAACGGGTCCTCCGAGGCTATAAAGGCCGCCAAGGTTGTGAGCTCCCGGGTTCCCACTGCGATCGCTCACTTACGGTTCCGCGCCTACAGAGCGGGTTCCATCACTGTACCATACTGTACGTCTTTAGATGAACACGTGCGCTAAAAAGGCAAATCTGATCGTCATCCGGGATGAGCAGGGCTGGGGGGTAAAATATGGGCAATAGGGGCAATACTGTTGAAAAGGGCAAGGGCAGTTTGAATATCACAGCATACTGTACACTGCTGTATGTGCATAGGGGGCACAATGAACCCCAGCGCATCACAAATACTGATACAAATACTGATCTGGAAAATGAGTCAGGGTTACTGTATATACTGTAAATGCCTTATTTCTTCTCGTCTGTGAAGCGCATTGTGTTGCCCCTGTGTATGGCATGTGCTAGTTAAATTTCATTTGATGTAGCAATAATCACCTGGTTACTTTGTATGTACATGATACCATGTATAATGAAATGCTTGGTTGCACCAAACATGGGGCTTAAACCTACAACCCTGACCTGAGATTAAGAAAGAGCTCCCAGATATACATGATTTAAACAAGATATATATTATTGAATGATGGCTGTCATTGTGGGGGACATCCTGGTTAAATGACTGAGAGAAAACACAACTGCCTAATCTGATGATGCCCTGATACAATAACATCCCCTCAGACAACAACAAGTCCATTCTGACTGTGTGAGAACCAGGGGAAAAACAAATCAGCTGCTACGAGGGTTTTGAAGTTCCTCGACTAACATCAGACACGGACATCAGGAAGGAGGGGAGGGGGGCTGGAGATGAGAGAGGAAGTCAGCCGGGGTCCTGGAGGAAACGAGCCGCTGGTGCGGGATGAGGGGGGAGTGGTGTGTGTGTGTGTGTGTGTGTGTGTGTGTGTGTGTGTGTGTGTGTGTGTGTGTGTGTGGGCAGGGGGTTGTCGAGTGTGTGTGGCCTCCTCCTGGCTGTTTGAACAGAGAGGGTAGGCGGTAGGGTTGACTGGACGCTGGGCAGGGCTGGTCTACACCTTGCTGACTAACTCTCCCAGGGCCCGGTCAATACAGCACACCATGGCTCTCTCTCTCTCTCTCTCTCTCTCTCTCTCTCTCTCTCTCACTCTGTCACTGTAACTACACAGTCTCTGTCTGCCTATGCCCCCCCCCCTCTGGTCTCTCTCTTCCTCTCTCTCTCTCTCTCTCTCTCTCTCTCTAGCCGTTTTCACACATTCTCTGGAGTTGCTCTTTCACACATGTAGCACACAACAGGAGCTGGTCTGTGTGTGTCAGACGCGTTCTCACATACGGGAAATATTCTGTGTGGTTTCCCAGATAGTAAGCCGATGTGTAATGATTCTGGGCCATATATGGGCCGGAACTAAGCCACAAGGGCCAGATCTGGCCTGTATATGGCCCAGATCCGCGTGATATCTGGGTTAGGCGAGGGGTGGGGCCTGGGTAGAGAATGCAGGAGGCAGGATGTGACGCAGAATATAGACACCTTATCTTCAAGATGTTCACTTTTCATTTGAAATATACAGTATCTCAGGTGGCTGCCGCCCCTTTCAATGGTAACCAATGTGTTTAAAACTATAAACTGTATTTAAATAACTCTATACACATTGCGGCATACATTTAACAACATCAAGGTGTAGGTGTGTACTTGGTCATTGATGTGTTCATTTAAAAAAAATTGCCAGTTATTAAGCTTGTTATTAAGAAAAAGAGAGAGACTGAAAAGTTGTGCAACAGAGAGAGGCAGTGTTCTTTGCTTCACTTGGGATCAAAACATGCTCTCAATCTCTACTACCTACTACTACTATTTTACCCTTGGTCAGCTTTGCCAAAACGTTAGTGTGATCTATTGTCCACCCTACTTATGATTCTGATTCAGATTTTTTGAGAGTGCCAGCCCTTTTCCAAACTGTTTCCAACCAAGAGTGGTTGTGTGGAACAAACCATTTGGGGCGTCAAGTGAGTAATATTATGGATCCGGGACGTTTCTTAGAATACTTTGTTTGGTATGTCCATGATTTATTTGGTATGTCCATCTCATAGCAACAAACTGGATACAACCTGATACAAACCGAATACAAATGACCAAATCCAGTTTGGGAGTAGGCGGAGTCTAGACAGGATCTGAATCTGATAGTGAATGGAAACCAGGCTCTCCTCCCCCAAGGTTACTCCACAATGACCTGCTCCATTCACACAATTGGCTCAATCAGACATATGACAGAATCGTTATAAGAGAGGTGGGAGGGTAGATTCTGATGTAACTGACATTTGCGTTCTGACATACGGCTCCTCCGGGTAGTGTAAAGATAAGTTCAGGTGTTCAGTGCGTGTGTGAAAGGAACTTCTGTAACTACTCAGTCTCACTCTGTCTGTCTATGTCCCCCCACCCTCTCTCTTTTATGCTTAGTCTATTCTAAACCAATGTCGAGGAAAGTGTGAAATGTGAACACTCAAGGACACACAGCTGTGTGTTTTAGTGTGTGTGTGTGTGTGTGTGTGTGTGTGTGTGTGTGTGTGTGCGTGCGTGTGTAGGTGCACGCACGTGTGTGTGTGTGTGTGTGCGCGTGTGAGCGTGTGGGTTTGTGTTTATTTAGAATATATGTGCGTGCGCCAGCTGTAAAATTGCTGGTGCCTCGTTACATTTCTGGGGATTCTTACGCACATTCCACAGCGAGAAGTGTCTGACCCCTATCAAAATAATGTTTACAGGCTGGTTAACCGTGGTTGGAGGGCTTTTCTGTGTCAAACATGTACTTGCATAGACAGGTTCTCTCCTCTCGTTCGCTAACTCCTTAACGCCCACACCTGGTCACAGTATGAGACCTCCGTCTTCAGTTCATCCTCTATTCTAGTACGGAGGGAGAGAACTCAACCTCCCTCAACTTTGACATCTCTAAGTGCACTGCTGGATTTAAACAGTGAGTCATTTCATAAGAGCAGAGGATGAGGAGCAGTAGTTTGAGTTGTGAGTGGTTTTATGACTAAGAGAGAATCT
>NC_140239.1:18850296-18892796 GCF_949987555.1 Borostomias antarcticus | reverse complement strand
TGACAGAGATCCAGGGAGTGTGGCCCAGAGAGGGAGATCAGATGCCAGACTCTGAGACCATCCATCTGTTTCAGCAGTGCTGAGAGAAGGCTGTAGGGCGTAGTGTCACACACACACACACACACACACACACACACACACACTCAACCACCCATTGCCAGCTGGGTAAGAGAAAGCAGCACTTGGGGAACTGTTGACACGCTCATTTATTTAATGGTCATATCCTCCACACCCTACTACACACACACACACACACACACACTCGCACATACACTCTCTCTAAGTAGAACACACAAACCACCACAGATGCAGAAATAATTTGACACCCATCGTATCACATACGGTACACACATAACAAAACACACACACACACACACACTCACACACTGTCCCCCCCACCCCTACACACACACACCTCTTCCAAGCAATCAGAGGCTGGGAATAGGAAGGAGGGAGAGGAAGCAGGCAAGCATTCACAGGCTGGGAACAGGGAGAAGAAAAAACACACCCGGAACCTGGAATTCACAGAGGAAAAAACAACAGCAATCCCAAAATACCTCAGGACCATCTCCGCAGATCAACAGAAATATTATTCCACCGTTGCTCCGGCTCTCTTTACTGTCTTCCTCTTTGTCCTCCTCCTCCTCCTCCTCCTCCTCTCTCTGAATCCCTCCCTCGTAGAACGGGGAGAATTTATATCACACAGAGCGAAGCCAAACATTGAGCAACCAACTCCTACTCCAACTCCTACACACCATTTCCAACACTCTCTCTCTCTGTCTCTCTTTCTCGCCCACACAACCCCCCCCACCCCCCTTCACTCCCCATGAAACCCAGTCAGTGAGGCTAATTAGCCACCTTGTTGGCCACATGGCTAATCGGGAGAGAGTGGCGGCGGGGTTCGCCCTCAGCCGTCAGACCAGAGACCATCGGGGCCCTGCAGGGATGAGTCCCACAGGGTCCCCCCCCCACTGCCCCACAAGGATGAGTCCGGCTCCTTCCGTGCGGCCCTGTTAAGCATTTTAGCCTTCCCCTTCCTCATCCGACACTCCGGTTTACAGAGCTGCTTCCTATGGACCAGCAGAGGAGCCTCCGGCCGTCACGCTAGCACTTAGCGGTCAGTCTGAGCCCTGCTGCTGGGAAACTGGTGTTCGGAGAACACGTGGCGCGCACGGGGTCCTGTTTGTTTGTTTGTTTGTTTGTCTGTAAACCCGTCACTCAGAGAAGGGTGAGGCCAGTGTGGTTAGGAGCGGTGGTTCAGGCCGTATTAATTAGCTCGCTTGGTTAACTCCAAGGCCTTTCAAGTGAATCCTCTGTTGAATGGCCCGCAACACCGAGCTGAGCCAATACCTGGGAGACGCACGTCTACGCGTTGCAGACTTGCGTGCGACAGTTTCATGTTCAGTAAGTACGCGTCTTCTTGCGGAAAAACACACACCCCATTGTCCTCGCCGCTCCACCCAGCAGCCAAGTGGAGATGACAGGATCGTCACGGTGACAGAGGATACCACGGTGACAGAGCCCTTCCTGTGGGCGAGGAGAGGTCACTGACCCCGAGGTCATTTCCTCTGACCTTTGCTTCCTAATTGATTCAATTTCCTAGCCAATGGCCTGCTATTAGGATGTTCTAATAGAGTCCGGGCTCTACCACCATGTCCTCATCGTTTGGCCCCTTAAACAAGGCTACTTCGCCAGGGTCCACGGAACTTTCTAGCGAAACCGTCGACACTACAGTATGGTACGTCAATGCACCTCCACCCATAACATGAGTAATGCTCTGATCTATCTCATAATTACATACCCACCCCCCCCTCCTTTTAAAACACTCCCAATGACATCCCTAACTTTTTTCAGTGACATCACTTCCCGGTGGTGACACACAGCAGATGTGGGCCCCAGTGGAAAAAGCCTGGCAGTGCGGAGTGAGTCAGAGCCAGTATACCTGAGGCGAAGGAACAACACGCGGCGCCGGTCCGACTTCACCACTTCAGGGCTCTTTGCGTCAGCTAACTGACCACAGTCAGGCCGCTTCTCACCTTACACCCCGCTACGCACACTTACACACGCCCGAATGCTCTCGGGTTGAGGTGCTCCCCAAGGCGTCGCCTTGGAGCACAAGGGCACGCCCCCCTCAGTCTAATGTTAGACGCTTGGGTTTGGCGAGCAAGAGACCTGGCTTAGTCCCCACATGTAAGGATGTAATAGTGAGTTGGCTACTCTAGTTAGTCTTTTTCTCAGGATTCACATGTGAGCCAGTATGATGTCAAGGACATTGGCAGGACAGGCATGTGGGCAGTGTTTAGCCGTTCTCTGGGCTGCAGGTTCACTCTAAAAAAAAACAGGCCAGGTCCAGCCTGGCTTATGTGCGTGGCTGGCTTGTTTCTGTTCAGGACTGGTAGGACGGAAGCTAAACACTAAGTCATGCCATTGAAATAGCTGTGATTTGAAATGACATGAAATAATGTCTGATAAATTAAGAAAGGTCTTGTCGCCTGGACACAACGTAAACAACAGTGTTTGTTTAGCTACATGTACACTAGAGGAGTTTCGCTCAGCATAGACGGTAATCTCTGAGAATGTCCCGCATAGGAGTCCAATGCTCTGACCACTACTCTACTTGTGGAATTTAGGTAAGGGATAAAAAGGTTGTAGTGAAAGGATGAACGTGTGGAGATTTGTGGAACAGTCCCATAAAGTCATCCCCGTCGGGTCTTGAACCCGTCTCCCGGGTGAGAGTCCAATGCTCTGACCACTACTCTACTTGTGCAGTGGAGATCGGCAGGTTGGTTTTGGTGTCCTTCTTCCAGTCCCTAGTGTGGGTTGGGGTTAGAATAAGGGTTGGGGTTGGGATAAAGGTTGGGGTTGGGACAGGATCTGACCTATAAGGCAAGGGGTAAAGGTTGGAGTGAAAGGATGAGCATGTGGAGGTTTGGGGTATAGTCTCATAAAGTCATTCCCACCGGGGCCTTGAACCCCGGTCTCCCAGGTGGGAGTCCAATGCTCTCACCACTACTCTACTTGTGCAGTGGAGATTAGAGGGTTGATTTTGGTGTCCTTCTTGATTTTGGTGTGCTGGGACTACTGCCTCTTGTGGTGCCAACAGAGAGATGCAGGCTAACATTGTCGGGAGTAAGGGAGTAAGGGTGAAAGGAAGGGAGGGATTGATAACCCGACAAACGCTATACTAGCTGCACGGCTGGCCAGCCACGCACAAACAGGTACAATATAGAACCATGTGTAATTAAAAGGTACCATATAGAACCTTATGGTTCAAAATAGAGCCCTTTTCAGCTCCATAAGGTGCAGTTGGGACCCGAAAGGGTTCTTTCTGAAGTGAAAAGGGTTCTACAGTATGCCTTACCAACATGTAAAGTGGTCTTTATGGAACCTTTTTTCAGAGTTCTTCTGCTGTTAAAAAATGTTCTACACCCTTGGCATCTGGAGGACCAGGTAGGGAACCTAGAGAACCTACAGTACTGGTGCTCTGTGGGTAATCAGCTGAACCTCTATCTGTTTCCCTGTTGCTCATCAACACATGCAACTTTAGAAATGTTAATGTTGCTTGCTTCCCTCTGGAATATGTAGAGAGTGGGTCGTATACCCACCTCCCTTGTTCTCTGTAAAGCGCATTGTGTTGCCTCGGGGTATGAAATGCGCTATACAAATAAAGCTTTGATTGATTGATTGATAATGTGAGTTTGTGTGTAGGCTAGTTCAGTGGCCTTCAACCTACTGCACTAAAGTGACTAATATCCTGTCCTTATTTAATATCTATAAACGTGTCGTCTCGCCAAAATACACTATGTACATTGTTCTAACATACTTTGTTTTATTGGAGCATGTTGTGGTTGGAGGAAATGTTGAGCAAATTAAAGTTTTACGAGCAAAGCTGCTCGCTGAACAGCAGCATGCTGATGCAGCCATTTCTCCTGATTGGCTTGTCACGATATGTTGCTCTTACAGAGCGGTATCTTCTCCAGCAATGTCTGTTTATTAGCTTTAGCGTTCAACATTTTCCCAATCCAACGTCTTATTTAAACAAGCACGCACCCACTACTCTGCACTAATCACAAACTTCTCTTGTAAGATAAATAAAACTAGTTAGGCTGTCAAACAGGCATTTCACAAAACCAAGCTTGTGGTTGCTAGGTATGGCGTGTGTGCCTGTGTGTGCGCGTGTGTATGTGTGTGTTTGTGTGTGCATGTGTGACCCCACCGAGAGCATTATTACTCTGGGCCAATAGGAGAGAGGGAGCAGACTCTAGCACATCCTGTTTGACTTCACCTCAGAGGGTTGACTCCTTCCCCAAGCAAACAAACCGCAGGGCCTTTGAATCGTACCAACGTCGGAGGGGAAGGGAGGGGACAAGGGGGTGGGGGTCTTTGTTGGGGGATCAGAGGGTACGACTGAGCTTTAGAAGTCAGAGAGCTATTTGTTAGTTAGTAAATCTAATTTGTTGGCTTATTGCTGACCAACGTCAATCCCTAAGAGACGGATTGGTGTGTAAGATAATTACCCACACTGTTTATAGTCTCGGGGTCTTGCAGAATCCTACAGCTTTAGGCGAAATAATCAGGCCTATAGAAAACCTCAGGCCTATAGAAATGCCAGTGCTAGCTGGTGTGTGTGTGTGTGTTGGTGAGCGATCTGAAAGTCAAAATGGCTACCTCAGATCACCACATTACAGGGTGAAGTTGCCCCCTTGTTTCTGGAGAACCTCTCTTGATTGGCCCTGCCGGTGAGGATCCGGGATCGTCTTACGTTCTTGGCTGTAACCATTGGAGGGATAAATCCAAACCGGCCATAGATCGGCACGTACGTCGGCAACACCAACCAGATTGCTCCTATCTCATTACCAGATCCACAATCGCCAGCTTAATGTTACCTTGCTGCATCAAGCACTCACAATACACTGAGAAATCCTGAAAAAAGCACCAGCAGTGTCACCATAATCCATTTTTTAAAGTCCCGCTGTCTTACTGAGTCCATTCTCCACCCTGAGGTGTTAGGGCCAGGCAGCTTTGCGGGGTGGGCCAGCATGGGGCACTGGGCGGGCTGGCTGGGATTAACAATGCCTGCCCATGCTAATCCCACCATGGGCAAAGGCTTTGCAAGGGTGGGTGCAGTCACTTAACACTCGCCTACACCCACAGCCAGGGAGGGGTGGCATCGCGCCACCGCAGGAGGAGAGAGATACGCCTCGCGAGTTTCGTCGTAGAGGACCGATCCTACCCGACGCTACACCAGCGGGGTGATGTAACCGAGTTAAAAGTGAAATTCGACCGTCGTCTGTCATGAGAGCTTGTCACGGGGGGTGGAGTGGGGGGTGGGGGGGTTGAAGATGAAATGTGTGCTTGTCTTTGTTGTGTCACAGGCACATCCCCAAGGTTTGGTTGAGGGTAGCCTTAATGTGGCATTTCTTTCATCATGTGGTAAACCTCTTATTTTACAGCAGGAGGTCTCTACCCCCTCTAATCTACATCTCCATCTCCACCACATGTTTCATCAATTCAATCTGAGAGCATTACCCAAGGGGGGGGGGTCTGTCTCCTCATCCAAATGAATAATGTAGTCGTTTTTTTCTCCATGGGTTTTAATTGCCATTCGGTGCTTTCATCAAGTTCAGGTGCTTCAAGTGAGACATGGGACTATCTTTAGCCTGTATAGACTGGGTTTCCATGGTGACCGCTATCAAGTGCCTGTAAATGCTGCAAATTTATACAACCTATAAACTAAAGAGGAGTGAAAGCGTTACTGATATACCAACCACGCCACGAGGAGGCCGAATTATGGGATTAATTTCCATATGTCTCCTATAAACTCTACTGAACTGTATGACCTTTAAACCATTAACTTACATTATGGACGTCCCACTTATAACCAATGCATTATGGTATTGCACACTGTATGGAGAGTGCAGTTCAATCTGCTGGTTGTTTGAGTTTCCTGACAGAAGTCAGGTTTCATAACCGTATGCCAGCTCTCTCAGGCGCCATGGCTCTCATTCACCTTCAGTCTAACAAAGTCAGTCCCATTAGGCCTTGCTGTCAGACTTGAGGAGTAAGGACATATTATCTCCCTGGCATGTACGTAGCTATACCCCCCCACCCCCATACGAGGAGCATGACGTTCTCTGGAAAGGTCAGGATGTGTGCTGACCCTGACATCACTCGGTCCACTCTAGTGATTCAGCATAACAACTTTTTTTCCGCTCGTGTTTCCAGTGTTCTTAGTGAAAAGGCCACGAGGCTGCTGGTATTTGCATCTGTTTACTAAACAGTCCTCGCAAGGAAAGTTCCAATACAGGCAGTGTGCTCTATAGTACGCCTTATTAATCTTATACTGTATCTTAATCTTATACTGTATGGAAAGGGTACTTATTGTGTAATTTGTTCATTTGTAAATTTGTAATTTTTGTAATTTGTCAAAGTGTAACTTGTAAATTTGGAAAATGAGTATTAGAGTTTATCTGTAGCATAATCTTGGAGCCGGCAGCAACATTTCACTGTGACTGTACACCGTACATTACATGTGACAAGTAAAAGGAATCTTGATCTTGAATCTATTAGGATATGAGGAATGTTGTATGAGGACATGAGGAATATTCTATCAGATTTAGCACACAGAACTCTCTTGGGCCACAGATTGATGTGATATAAGAACGTGACAGATCTTTCACTCCAATTCTGTGTTTCTTGATGTATTCTTGAACATTCATTGATGTGGTATACAGTAACACGTTAAGGTATTACAAACTTGAACAAGACTTCTGCACACCTGGGTTGTCTTGCTGTCAGGTGCGTCGGAGAGAAATGCAAATCACAGAATGTTATATGCAAAGCCATGACGCCATTTTTCATTTCAAGGTGTCAAAAAACACCATTCCAATCTCAGCGGCTTTCATCCTGAGACACGGGGAGCCTTGAGACACGGGGAGCCTTGAGACACGGGGAGCCTTGAGACACGGGGAGCCTTGAGACACGGGGAGCCTTGAGACACAGGGAGCCTTGTCAGTCGAGCTCTATGCCTCTAACAGGAGAGAATGACAAATCCAGAGAGACTCAAGGCCAGACTGGGGACCCACTTTCTCTGACTGTTGGAGGTCATCATCCTACTTCCTTAATAGAGCTCTGTCTGGGGGAGGGGGGGGGGGAGAGCAGTCCATGTCTGGAGCGGCGGTTTGAACCTGAGGGTCTTACAGCGCATCGTAAACCCCCCTCTCCCTGCTCTGACCCCCACGTCTATGTCAATCAGCCCCAACATATTGGCCTGCTCTCGCTTAAATCAAGATTTACTCTACTTTTATGACAGAGTGCAGCTGGACTTCAAACACTGACTCCTCTGAGCGACAACAGCCCAGGGTGAATATGGCCTCCTGATCAATATAGCAGGTGGTTAGACATATGACAGCAGAGCAGTAGACCACATACATGGGACCTTGTGTCGCACAAATTCCACATAGAAATAGGATGTTTGTCAAATTAAGATGGTTATTCTAAGCAGGTCAAGTTCAGGATTATACATTTGTATCTGACACTGATTGATACTGATTGACCCTGTGGACTATGGATGGCTATGGATTCATTTCACAGACAGCAAACTATTGTATTACATAAGTCACTTTCTGACCATCTTTGGAACAGAAGGCCTCCAGCAATAAAGGGAAGAAGCGTGTTGTTTAACTCAACAGCATTCTTTGTATGATATCTGAAACAATTGGAAATTCTAGTGTCATCTTTCAAACAGGGGGCTGTTTACACTTCCCTTGTCTGAGGATCAACGTTTTCGTGAGAGCAGCGCTGCCGGAGTTGTGAGAGCGCCAACGTGGGGGTTTGTACTCTGCTTCGCGGGTTTGAAATCTACAAACAACTAAGACAGTCGATCAGGCAAAAACCTGGCCACAACCCCAGACCCACGGCTCTCTCTCCCCGAGAGGACCCCGAAACCAGGAAGGGAAGCGGAGCAGGCATTGGGGGGATTGAGGCTATCCCCCATCCCTCCAGCCCCATCCCACGGGTTGGATAAGGGCTTGGGGAGGAAGTGGACACCAGGAAGTGAAGTCTGGTCTGGGGGGACCCTTCTGTTCTGATGGAAAGCTGAGAGCTCTGATGCAGGCGTCCACGCCATGAAGAGCCCCGCTCTGTGGTTTCGCGGAGGGGTACAGGCCGACTCCTTGGAATGAACAGCACAAGCGAACAGGGATCGTTCTGGGTCTCTGGAGTTGCGTAAGCGTATGATAATACAATGCCCTGTTAGGGAGGTTAAATCACAGACACATGCGCCAGAGAGACCACAGAAAGCTGTGTTGACAGCTTCTCATACTCCATTTGAACCTTTGGGTTAGTGAGGCATTTAATAGTCAGCGCTTGAAATGTACAATTGAAAAAGATACAGAGTGAATGGGATTTTGTGGAGTTTATAATCATGTGTATACCATTTATTACAGTTATTATTATCTATTGGAAAATAATGAATAACTAATTTATACTTGAGTAGACAGCTGGTGAGCTACAGAACAATGAACAGCGGCTAGGTAATTCAATATTTCAGATGATAGAAATCCCACAGGCAGTCTGACTTGACAGAATTATGATAAAGTATATGGCCTTTGGGTCTGTTTCAGCTGGCTAAAGACATGCTTGTCGTCTGGTTTTCCATATACTGCAGGACATTTAGTGTTATCAGGTGTACTCACTTCAGTGAGCTCCTATAAACTCAGCTCCTATAAACCGCAATTGTCACACTTTTTATGGTATTTTTATGTCAGCTGAATTGGAGACATATGGCATTGGATGAGATAAAGAAGGTAATATTTGCCATTAGAGACAATTATATGGCAGACATGCAATAAAGGCTGCAATTTGGGAATCAGAAAAGTCTGTCTGCCCAGAAAAGATCTACAAAATGGTGGCCCATTGCCAATAACATATTTCCTTAAAAAATGTATACTGGCGAACAGTGAAAAGTCTGTGTGTTGGGGGGGCAACCCCAGACCCACAGGTCTCTTTCCCCGAGAGGACCCTGAAACCAGGAAGGGAAGTGGAGCAGACACTGGAGGGGTCGAGGCTATCCCCCACACCTCCACCCTATTTCAAAGTACAATCTACAGCCCAAACCAAGCAGAAGAGCCCAGCCAAGCTGGAATGCAGACTGCATATTAGCCCTATACGTCTATCCGATCCGAACAGCACAAAACAGATTCCATGTGATATCATAGTACAGCAGACCAGAGCTACAGTAATAGGCAATGGAGACAGACTGACAAGAGAATTGTGTCTCAGCGTGCCCATTACTGAAGTAACAGGTGTGTCAATAAACCACACACAGAACCAATTCACTCTGTATGTATCCCCAGTAAACACTGCACAGCACTCTCAGCTGCTCCACAGCTACCGCCATCTGAAAACACACGGGACAGGTCACACGAAGGGCTGGCAATAGAACGCAGGCAAACAGCCTACCGCTGAGGCGCTGACCTGCCTAATGAGCCATTCAAAACTGACCTCTTTACCTCTTCACACACTGATTCTGGTCGAGAGATGTACTTTTATGACACGGGGGGCTTTAGTATAACGTCTTCCTGTTTGTGTAGGCCTATCTGACTGGGCTCCGTTGGAGGCCTTATTGGTATTGGTATTGTCAAAACAAGTTTGGATGTAGCCTAGCCTACTCACAGAGGAACTAATGAACAGTTATGAAAATTCAAACCAGCTGAATATCTTCCTTCTGAACATTAGGCCTATTGGAATTGTTTCTCTTGATCTGAGAGCAGATAGGCAATCTATGGGGACAGGGCTGAGCGTTGTGGTGTCGTCTACTAAATTCCCAATTGTCTCTGGTTGAGGGAGTGGAGACGTGAGTCCAATAAGGCATAAATCAGAAAAGCAGAAAACATTTGAGGACTAAACGTGAGAAAATGTGAGAAAACGAATGAGAACACCTATTGTTGCATAGCTACCATTTTAGGCAGCTCAGATTTCACTGAAGGTGGGAAAAAAATCGTTTAGTCTAGGCTATTTATGAATAATATGAGAAAATAAATAAATAAATAAGATGCTCTAGATAATGAATAATTATCTAGAATAATTATCCGTAAACAAACGATGCCAACTTGAATTTAAATGAGCAGGTTGGAGGAGCTTCTCCCGTGAACAGACGCGCCTGCCAGTCTCCCACCAGATGGTCGGTTAGGGAAAACGAGACTGCGATCAAATAACACATCCAATCAGAAAATCGAAAACACCCTTCGGATATTGGCAAAACATCGAGAACAATTAGTAATTGGACAATTATCCAACACAATAATCGACAAACTCCAGCTTCCACTATAGGCTATATTTTTCAAAATACCCAATGGAAATGTATGCGGTGGTGAGAGTTCTTAATGTAGCCTAGACTAATCTGTTTTTTTTGTATGGTCACCAATGAATATAGTTTATGTGGGCCATCAAATTAATAGCAATGCGGTATTTGTCCTATGGCGAACTCAAGCTATAGGCTATGCCTAAATGCAATGCCCTTGAGATGCTTAAGGGCATGGAGCATAATAGGCTAAACCAATTTTACGGATGCAGGTGTGTGTGTGTGTGTGTGTGTGTGTGTGTGTGTGTGTGTGTGTGTGTGTGTGTGTGTGTGTGACAGAGAGAGAGAGAGAGAGAGAGAGAGAGAGAGAGCGCTCATTTGCATACAGCTGAATATAGTTATGTCTACCGCATTAAACCCGCATGAGCGCGAGAGCGGGGCACGCGTCCCAACAATAGGAGGCACGCTGCCGTTGAGCTGTAAAGGCAGCGGACGGTAACATGCGGCACGCGCCGCTCAGAGATGGCAAGACATTTCTGAAAAGGCACAGTGTAAATACAGTGTAAAGGCCTATTTGCTAATTTTTTTCTTTGTATTCACTGGTATCAGTAAATAAAAAGAAACATTCTGCTTTGGTTTCAGGCTCAATAGGCTCAATAGGCCCAATTTATCCTGTTGTTGGTTAATAGGCTAATGTTCGGATGTGATTTCCGTATAATAACAGTCCAATAAAACTCTCCAAAGCCTTTTAGTGAATTTTAGGTTTTGGGTAGCCTATAGCCCACACTCACTGCGTAAATATGATTTTAATTCATATTCTATAAAGACACTCTGGTATTCTGTTATGCCTAAGCTAAACAAAACAAAACAAAACAAAACAAGAGAAAGATATGCAAAGAAAACAATTCAGTTCTTAGAATTCGGTCCATGCACGCACCCTGTGAAAAAAAGAGATGTGCATTTCCTGTTACCGTGCAGTAGGCTGTCAGGAGAGGACCCAGTGGAGCGCACGCTTTCAATGATGCATGTGTAGGCTAATTAACCGTGCAATTGAGTGGAACGGAGGGCGAACCGGGTGTATGGAGAGGGGCAGTAATTGAATTTATGCTTTTCATTCTAGAAAAGTTTCTGTGTGGAAACAGTTGAGCGTGCATGTGAGTGTCCTCTCGCGCGTGATAAACGCGTCAACAGATCGCCGCGCTTGTTAATAATCGCCCCGTTTTCCTATGGTGTTCAGTCAGCATAGCGCTGGTGGTATTGCATCTGGATATTATTGTTGTTGGGGAGAGGGGAGTTGAATATGTAAAAGGGGCGGTGGTTACGCTTGATTGACAGTTTATGCAATGAGCAGCATCGCGCAAGTCTATAAATTGGGGGAGGCGATACTCCACTGTTCATTCACCAGTAATAGGACAAGCTTTGGACATCCACGGCGGACCATTGACGCACCAAGTGTAGCACCAAAAACAAAACAGAGGCATAATCCCAACACAAACCGACGCAACCATTGTGGAGTACTGCAAACGCAAGGTGCCTAGAGAGGACAGAGAAGGGTCAGACTTGGATATTGCTCATTCTTCACCTCTTGGATAACCTGGGAATACAAGACGCGTCCTTTGGTGTTTTGGAACACTAACGGGTGCTAAGGACACGCGGAGAGAACGCGAGAAAGGATTTATACATTTTGTTGTTGATTAAATTCACTTTTTTAGATTTTGCCCTAACTAACACATTGGAATAGTTGTCTTTTGGGGGATATATTGGCGGGTGAAGCGGCTGCCCTGGGAGCGAGAAGGATGGCAGCTTGGCTCACCTTTACCATCGCATTCAGCACAACGATACTATCACAGGTAACGAGGATTTTACCTCCCGGGGATCCTGCACACCAACAATCAACGAAAACTAGCTGGAGAGCCAATTGTTTCTAACGAAAAAAAATGCATGCGCAATGTATTTCAAAATTATTTGTCCTTTTCCTTTTAGGTGTTTGGTTCTGGTGTATTTGAGCTCGACCTTCATGAATTTAAAAATAGCAAAGGACTGCTGGCGAACGGAAACTCGTGCAAACCCAACTGTAGGACTTTCTTTCGGGTTTGCCTGAAGAACTACCAGGCTGTAGTGTCACCAGGTGAATGTATCTTTGGAAGCGCCGTGACACCGGTGCTGGGGACAAATTCGTTCAGCGCAAAGGACGGTGGCGCTTTCAGTAGACCTATTCGACTGCCGTTCAACTTTGGATGGCCGGTAAGATAAATAGCCTACAGTCAATAGCACGTTTTTTTAATTTTCAGAATTTAGAATTATGATCAGTGTTATAGCTCAACTGGACTGTTATGCTATATTTAAAGAATGCACTAGTTAGGCTATTGGCTAACTAATCCATCAGGTGATCATCAAATCGTCGCGTACTACGTTTAGCCAATCGCAGGTAGCAGCTTGGCAAAACACAGGCCTACTGTATATATTTCGTGACATGAGACGCATATATCTGCAGCAGCCTAGCCAATTGATCACTAATGTAACCTACAAGCTTCAAGTGTGAAAGAGAAAGACAACTTACTGTGCTTATCCCGTGATGTATAGGATTGCACACTTATATTGGATTTAAATAGCTTAGGGTTATTATCACATGTGTAATAATTAAATGTGTTTTGCCTCCAGGGATCATTTTCTTTGATAATTGAAGCCTGGTATTCACCTTCTGCAGACCAACCTGTAGGTAAGTGGAAACATATATGCCCACTAGAGGGCGACCTTTCTATACATTTCAACACACTAATTTTACAAATGCTTCATGGAAAGGTTTTCCTACCTTTCCAATACTGATCAGCTCACTATTGATGATTCATGGGAACCAATTGTTTATTGTTCCCTATATTTTTCACATTTTCACGCGTCCGCACTCCTTTGTTGCCAGTGTAAAAACACCTTTTTCATTCTTATACTCAAACACAATTGAACTTCCTTTGGTTTATTTTTGGCGTGGGAAAGAGCTCTGGGCTTTGGTGAGAATACCCAGGGCCTGCCAAAAGCCTCTGACTACATCTTCCTGTATTTTACACCTTGCTCTGTTCCGCCCTTTGGAAGAGGGGAGAAGGCTTGGGAATGTTTTTGCTGACGGGAAGGAAGAGGAAATTTCAATCTTAGTTTATCCTTCATCAAAACCACAATGTTATGGTTATGCTTTCATAAGGCAGACATCTGCATTGAGCAGCCAGTCAGGCAGTATATACAAATTAGCGAGAGGGAAATTAAATAATTTTAATGCGAAATGTGTCATATTTACCTCGATGAAACAATAGGCCCTCAACTTTATTCATTTTGGTCTTTTCTCTCTTTCAGACACAAACAACTCAGACTTGTTGATTAGCTTTTTTGCCACCCAAAGACAGCTGGGTGTGGGGTCCGAGTGGACTCAGGACGTACAAAGACAGTTGGCCACAGGGACGGAGTGGACTCAGGACGTACAGAGACAGTTGGCCACGGGGACGGAGTGGACTCAGGACGTACAGAGTGGCTGGCCGGTGGAGCTGAGCTATTCCTACAGGTTCATCTGCAACGAAAACTACTACGGAGAGAGCTGTTCCAAAATATGCACGCCCAGAGACGACCGCTTCGGCCACTACACCTGCACGCGCGACGGCCAGCTGTCCTGTCTGCCCGGGTGGAAGGGGGAATACTGCGAAGAACGTAAGCAGCCATGAGAACCGCCACTGTCAGTCCGTCGATCAGTCCACTGGCCGGTACGCCGGCTGTGGGTCGACTCAAACCTGCCTTGATAAGCTACCCTCAGTGTTTCTGCGCTGGGTGTAGGTGTTGTTGTTGTTGGTGTAGGTGGTGGTGTTGTTGTTGTTCAGGCCTATGTGGCCCTCTGCTGTCGGAACATCTTGAGATGTGGTTGTCGGTGAATGAATGTAGCCTGCATGCACTAAGTGTACAGTGTGTTCTAAGCCTCATAATAGATACTATGACTATGGTCCTTTACAGAAAAGGAGAGGCAGTACACTTGTAATACGCTTATGTTAGTGCACTTGCCTGATAGATGATTCAAGAAGGCTTCAGTTGTCTCCTCTTGATCGCTACAGTGCATTGATGGCAGCAGTGGGATGATTCCGTTTCATGTGTTGGACTCTTGCCTTGGTTGTTAGGCAGAATAGGCATCAGTAATGTCTGCCAACATTTAGGCTTTAACACACTGAAGTCTCTCTGGAGGCTCTGTCACTCATGGTACGATGTGCACACATATATAAATCCCAGAAAGTGACGAATCACATAGAAGTTAGGAATATTACATTACAGTATTACATCAGTTCACAATGTGATTGGATGTGTGAGTTCAACCACAAAATGCGTTGCATTTCATTCATACCGTGGTATTAGTCTAGTTGGAATAAAAGCCTTTAAATGGCATCATAGGTTCAGGAGAGATAAGAGATGGTCAGGGGCATGCTGTTGAGTGCTTGGCATGAACGGGAAAACTTGCACAAATGTTGCTAAAAGAAAAAAAGGGAAGGCAGTTCACTACACTCCCACAAATCATAGCCTGCACTAGTTGCTCTGCAAAGACGACCCTGAATTGATAGGGCCTACTGCCAATTGGTTGACAGTAGCCTACTACAGGTCTATGTGTAGGCTATAAGGCTGTATTTCACCTAAACAAATTAATCAAAGGCCAGATTCGAGGAAACACCATGACGATAATCCTTACCATGTGTGCGGCAACCGTAGAGTAACAGCGGATCTGTTATCGATGTCACTTGGCGGTGAATGTTCTATTTGACTGTGGCACCAAAATTCGTACCAGACAGGATCACGTGTTGCAACCACAACGGCATCATCGGTGTCTAGGGGTGCCTAGGAGTAAACACGTGAGATAGATAAATTAGGTCATTCACACGCTATATCTCACTCGCTCTCTCTCTCTCTCTTTCTCTCTCTCTCTCTCTCTCTCTCTCTCTCTCTCTCTCTCTCTCTCTCTCTCTCTCTCTTTCTCTTTCTGTCTCTCTCTCTTCCTCTCTCTCTCTTCCTCTCTCTCTCTTCCTCTCTCTCTCTTCCTCTCTCTCTGCTCGGTGAAGTTTGTAATTCTACACTTCGGTGCGCGCGTGCCTGGTAATTTAATCCCGGGTCGAACGAGCGTCTCTCGCAGTAGCCCGGGCTGCAGCACGCGCCAGGGTTAATCGCAGCATTATCATCCGCCACGCGCCAACGAAATTGTAGTCCACCTATTGTTGAGCACGCGGCATAGCAGCTGCAAATATGGGTTCGCGCAGACGGCAAAAAAACAATAGGGACAGCTGCCTGCTATTGAAAGCGAGCATCTGTTCGGTACTAACCGGCCGCTTACCGTCAGTCGCCTATCGGATCCCATTCACTGTCACACGGCCCAGTGCAGCACAAACAACCTTTAAATTAACCGGTTTCTTCAAAGCCGTTGGGAACTTTGATAATAGCCTACCTCGGAGTGAATTTTGACAGCAGCCTAGATGCGGTTTGAATGTTAGGGATGTCTGTCGACCCGAGCATAGGCTACTCCTCCTGACTTTAGTGCTGTGAGGCCAAGTTTGAACCTCTGAGACGTGTGGTTTTTATCATGAGAGTAGGCCTAGGCTATAGGCGTAGGCAAGCACGCAGTAAATTTCTGATACAAAAATCAACCCAACATGAGCATTTTGCCTACAGTATCCATGGGTTGTTCATTTTATGTTTTTTTTCATCTTTCACGAAATGATAATAGCCTACATGATTGTAAGAGAATGAGCTGTGGTCTGGACGAGTGTGACCTGCTGGATTCGCCTTAAACGTTTGTTCTGTGTTTTCTCTGTCTTCAGCCATCTGCCTGGAAGGGTGCAGCGAAGGGAACGGGAACTGCTCCAGACCGGGCGAGTGTGTGTAAGTGAAGTAAAATAGAAAATAATACATGACTTATGTGTTTGATGAGGAGCTGTGGGGGCAAGTGAGCGCGGGAGACATTTGACAGGACGATGCAGGTCATGCGCGGTCCACTATTCAACATGGAGAGATAACACACTCATTATGTTTCCTGTTCATTTAATACCTGAACGAGCAGGCAGGGAGCTCTCTTACTTCTCATAAACACTCACTCACTCACTCACTCACTCACTCACTCTATCATTATATGGAGAAAAAAAATCCTATAAATCTTCTACAACCCTATTTTTAAATCCCCAATTCACTGTCCCCACCACTAAGACCTCCCCAGTTAGAGGTTAAACCTGTGTTGATATTCCTCTACTCAGTTTGAGGAGGCTGCGGCTGCTCTTCCTTGGGCAGGAAATTAGATTTTACTGGGAGAGAAGAGAGCCGTTTGGACAGTTTTCTGATTACCACCCAAACTCAGCATCTGGGTAACCCACAGAACCCTCTCTCATCCACGGGGATGTCAACATTTATCCTCGGTGGGATATGCATGGGGATATTGGACGCTCGGCTGTGGTCGGTCGTGGTCGATGAATTAATATGATAATATTAATGATACCGTCAGTTGGTCCGTAAAAGTTGTCTGCGCTGGTCTCGCAATGATGGCTGTGGGTAATGCACATTTTGTGTGTGTGTGTGTGTGAACGCACACCGTTGAGGCGATGTCCGGTAGAGACGCTGACCCGAGGTGTGTGTTTCCGTCTCCCAGGTGCAGGGAGGGTTGGCAGGGCCTGTTCTGTGACGAGTGTAAGAAGTACCCGGCCTGCAAGCACGGCACCTGTCAGCAACCCTGGCAGTGCGACTGCAAAGAGGGCTGGGGAGGCCTCTTCTGTGACCAGGGTAAGAACGCACACACACACACACACACACCATCACGTAGCCTGGCAGCAACCCATCCTTCAAAATTCGCCGGCTGGCCAGTGGACAGACGCTAGGCCTACTACTCTAGCAATGATATCCCTACACGTGTTTAGTAACTTATCTTCAGTTAGTAGTCAAACGGTTTGCTCTTGGTGGTTATCTCTGAGCTGTTACTACATAACGCACGCCTCACCGGCGCTGTTAGGATCTTATACACTGAGTACGCGTATGAAATGAATGAATACACAAATTAAATAAATGAATGTGAACCCCCCACCCAGACCTGAACTTCTGCACGCACCACCGCCCGTGCGTGAACGGGGCCACCTGCATGAACACGGGCCAGGGTAGCTACACCTGCGCCTGCCTGCCGGGCTTCACCGGGGTCAACTGTGAGCTGGAGCTGCAGGAGTGCGACAGCGGCCCCTGCAGGAACGGAGGACTGTGCACAGTGAGTAGCGCCGCCGCCGCGGCTCGTCAGGCAGCTCGCTGACGCACGCAAGATGTCTGTTTTTCATTTACACAACCTGCTTCTGTAACACGCTCCCCTGTGTTGGATACGACCAAATGACCTGACCTCTCCCCTCGTCCCCCCCCCCTCAGAACCTGGAGAGTGGATACCGCTGCTCGTGCCCCGCGGGCTTCGAGGGCGCCCACTGCGAGCACAGCCTGCTGACGTGCGCCGACTCGCCCTGCTTCCACGGCGGCCGGTGCCACGAGAAGGACGACGGCCGCAGCTACGCGTGCGAGTGCCCGCGCGGCTACACGGGCCTCAACTGCGAGAAGAGGGTGGACAAGTGCACGTCGCTTCCCTGCTTCAACGGTACGCCCTCCCCCCCCTTCTCCTCTTCCCCTCTCTCTGACCTCCCTCTCTCCTCGTCCCTCCTCCTCCTCCTCCCCCCCGTTCCTAACCCTTCCTCCAGAATTCCTCGGCCCGGAAGTGCCACGGAACAACAGGAATCGGTGTGAACTCTGCGTCTATTGTCCTCCGTGTAAACATACGCCACAGTTTCCAGTGCCGCGGCGCCGCACGTCACCGCTCGGACGATCACTCACATACTGTTTTTGTCTCGGTTTGCCGTGGCGCGCGTCGGGCACGACGGCGCGGCCGGTACGCGGCTTCTGTTTGCGCGACGAGATATCAGCCGAGCCGCTGCGGCCGCGATAGAGTTAAGTCGCCGTCGTGTCTCTCGACCTCCCCCGGTAACGTACGGCGCCGGCGCAGCGTGTCATTTGCGCGCCACAAAGCGTCGCCCCGTGCCGTTCTAACCCCCCCCCCCCCTCTCTCTCTCTCTCTACAGGCGGCCTGTGCGTGATCCACAGCGGTGCGCGCGTTTGTAGCTGTAAGGCGGGCTTCGCCGGCCTGCACTGCGAGATCAACGTCAACGAGTGCGCCACCGGCCCCTGCGCCAACGGGGGCACCTGCCTGGACCGCATCAACGACTACACATGCGCCTGCCCGCCGGGCTTCGCCGGCCGCAACTGCGACCGCCCCCTGGACGAGTGCTCCCTCCGGCCCTGCCTCAACGGGGGCCTCTGCGCCGGGGGAGGGGGTCCGGGGAAGCCCCCCGTCGCCTGCATCTGCCCATCGGGCTTCACCGGGCCGCGCTGCCAGTACTTCGCCGTGACCATGCCCGTGGGCGGCGAGATCCAGGAGGGCTTCCAGTGGGCGGCGGTGTCGCTGGCGGTGGGTCTGGTGGCGCTGCTAGTGCTTCTGTGCATGGTGGGGCTGGCGCTGAGGCACATGCACCGGCACGGCGCCAGGCACGGCGGCGACGGCGAGACTATGAACAACCTGTCCGACGTCCAGCGGGACAACCTGATCTCGGCGGCGCAGCTGAAGAACACCAACCAGAAAGTGGGCCTGGAGGTGGACTGCGACTCGGACAAGTCAAACTTTATCCACAAGAACTACCACTTGGACTCGTACAACTCGAAGCCGAAGGAGTTCAAGGATGAGAAGTCGCACGAGGATAAAAGTCACATCTACGACAAGTGTTTAGAAGAGAAAATACCGTTGAGTAGAATGTACAGGTAAGAGGGGAAACTGTTTGTCCTCCTTTTGCGAGGTCCTGGGCTTAATCCAGACCACGTCTTCAATAACACTTGTAATTTACAGCCTTCGCTAATGTGATGAGACAAATAGTTTCAACTATGCTTCTACTTCCCCCCTGAGCACACCCATCTCTGCACACACACACACACACGCACATACACACAGTGCTGGACAAGAGACATGAAGGATCACTAACACTATGTTCAAAGCATACTTTTGAGATTGTTTCACAATGTAAAGTGCTTTCTAAATCAAATGAATTATTATTATCATTATTGAAGCCAAATCCTCCTCGAGTCACCAAGCGCCTAATGATTCATTATACCCCAATCCCAAGTTCACAACACAAACGCCAACAGACTCTCCTTTTTTCACATTTGGAAACAGCACTCTGCTACTAATGTGCTCAGATTAGATTCAGCCATGCCGACCCCCCCCCACCCCCAACCTCCCAGCAGACCTGCGTCATGCCATCCATGTGCTTCTCGTTTGCGTTAACTCGGGATCGTGATTTGTGTTGCAGTGAAAACCCGGAGTGTAGGATATCAACGATATGCTCCCCGAGAGACTCCATGTACCAGTCCGTGTTTGTTATAGCAGAGGAGAGGAGGGAGTGCGTCATAGCCACAGAGGTAAGAGAACGGAGAGAATAACATCCCTTCATCAACGTGACATATCATATTTTTCTTCCTACGAGTGTTTCATGTCATCTCGGGTAAGGCATCGCCCGACAAGTAAACGTTTATTTATACCTGGGGATAACTTTTATAGAGACACATCTTGGAGTTGTTCACTTTCTGGTCCTTGAACTTCAGCCCGGGCAGCATATAGAGCAATAACGCGCCAATGCTTTCTCTAAACTATAAAAAGCTTGCGGATGACTGTTCTTCAATCTGACAATTTGATGGTCTCAGAGGGGAGTTGTATATACGTGCGGGGGGGAAAGCCATTCACCTAAAAGAACTTGACTCCCTGCACATGTTTTTGCTCTGTTTGGTCAGGCTTTATCGGTCTGACAGGTGCTGCGTTTGTAACGCTGCTGCACTGAGTGGGATTGTGACTGGATGTTGCCCAGTATACCAGAACGATAGCATAGCAGCTGTAATAGATCCCATAACATGTCCTGGGACGGGACACTGCCTCTTGTTAATCCTCTCCTTCTGTCCTTTCTCCTCAGGTATGATCTGTCATGGGTATGGAAGCCAGAGACCGAGGAGGAACACACAATCGAAGCAGAGTTTTATTATTCTGGATTGTTTACAGAACCTGAGAAGAGACTGGAGATTGTGGAGATGTCCACTGCTGCTCTGGAACACTTGAGAACTGGAGAGAGAGAGAGAGAGAGGGCGAGAGCGAGCGTAGCGGCCGCTCTAGACGGACAGACGAGCGAACGCTTAGGAGAACTTTCAACCTTGCGTTTGTGTACAACGTGTACAGTCATGGACCTCTTCACTCCTGGGAACAGTTGAGCCCTGTGGCTGACAGAGAGTCAGCAAAACAATGACTCTGAGCTATCTTTGGCAGCCCAGGGAGGCAGGAGAGGAGACGCTGTCCTTCTCTGTTGACCATGCCTCCTGGGATAATCATGGTGATTTTGACAGTCAACCAATCAAAAGGAGGCGCCTGAGATTCAACCCCCCCCCCCCCAGCCCCCATCTCCCCTACCCAGTTTCGCCAGCTATGCAAGACTCAGGGTCGAGCCAACCAACCTCACCCACCGTCGAAAAACCAACCACACACAAAAACACTGAGAACTATGAATGTCTGAAGAATCTTCAACTTGTCAATCACACAACATGACCGGTTGGACTTTCCCATGCAGTGGTGAAGATTGTATGCAGCCCAAAATCACTAGAAGCCTTAACAGAATGGGTTTGAACGCTAAATCTCTGCCCCTTGTCTCTCGTTGGATCATTTGCACTACAAAAAAACACAGAGGGGAAAAATACTTTTGAATCAACTGGCATTTGGAGAGAGAACCCACAGGATCGCTGTGGCAGCAGGATCCAAGAGAGGACCAGGCCAGTTTTTATGCAACACAACCCAGGAATACAAAGACACACAGAAATAGACTGTCACGCCACTGCCTGCCTATAATGAGTTTTGATAATACAGAACCAATAATGTCTTTTTTTATGATGATTATTTCCAGAGATTAATTTAAATATGACACACTGCTCTTTATATGTTTTATAATATTATTTTGTATATAATGCATATTTATAAGGACCAAACTTCTGAAGAATAAAACTGTAATTCCTTCAAAACTGTTCTTAATTTGATGTCAGTGAATGGAATATGAAATTATTTTTGATGTGTTTTCAAATAATGAAACGAGTATAACTGATGCCCTTCCGTCTCTTGTAATTTTTTTTTATGAAATGAGAGGATCGTGGGAGTGACAGACAAATTATAAACATAATAGTACATCATGAATAATGTTTACACTTTTTCAACCAGTAGGTTTGACAATAGTAGTAACTAGCGCTAGATCTGGCTACCAGTCTACCAGTATCAGGGCTTTCAAGTAATTCTTAAAAACACCGTCCGGCTCCCTGTCAGCCTCGCCCCCGACCCCTCCCTACCTGCTAAGCCCCTCCCACATCTCTTATTGCACGTAAATGGGCTTGAAATTCAAATCCGTTTCCACGGATACCATCCGCTTGAGCTGGAAATGGTGAAACAAAAAAACAGGCGAGGGGTTTGAGGGGAACGCCCCCCTTCCACACACACACACGCTATAAGAAGTACAGAGCCCAGCCAAACAGATGCCGCGGGGGGGCAAGTAGCGACCCTGCTCCGCCATAAAAACAGCGGCATATGCCAGGCCTCTCGCTCCTGCCTATGTTACACAGCGCACACACACACACACACACACTCCCTAGACCCAGGGCTCCCATAAAACACAGCCATCCACATTCAGGCAGCCATAGGGCACCCCGGCCCTCTGACTCCGTGACTCCCCCCTCCAGGGTTAAGGGCAACGGCTCTGCCTCCTGGTGTCCCACCGCCCCCCCCCCACCCCCCGAAGCAGCCAGACAAAGCCAGGAAGAGGGCCTGGCACTGGAGCTGTCACCAGAGGGAGGGGAGGCCAGATGGAAGCTTATGACTCCGCTATAAAGAATGACGTCAGAAAATCCCACCGTTGGCGCTACGCTAAAAAAGTTGATGGACTCGCCAGAGCAATCTGGCCCGTTTTCTGGCTCACGCAGCCAGGCCGGACCCCGCCGGGTATCTGCTGGACCAGAGGGGTCTCCACTTAAAGGTCAGAGGTCGTAATGGAGATTGGGGGCTGGACACGAGAGGTTCTGCAGATAGAATCTTGGCCCGCTCTGAGAGAAACCAGAGAGAGAAGGGGGGGGCAGAAAAATGAAAAGAAACCAGAAAAAAAACAGAAACAAAATTACTTCATTGCATTACTTCATTTGCTACAGTTATATATTCTACTCTTGGTCTCACGTTCCCTGCCCAGCTCTCTAACACAATTCCTGCTAGTCCCCCTGTGGAGAGTGGCCTGCGTCATCCCTAAGAATCCTGCTCCTCGTGCCTCAAATTAGCACAACACCGCAGTCAACAGCCTCCAATCAGCAGCAATCAACACCAGGCAGCAGATCCGAAGCCCCCCCTCACACACATCCTGTTCATCTGTTGGCCCGACCAGCCATACTGTGTGTGTGTGCGTGTGTGTGTGTGTGTGTGTGTGTGTGTGTGTGTGTGTGTGTGTGTGTGTGTGTGTGTGTGTGTGTGAGAAAAAGGGATGTACTACTGTAGGAGTGATGCGGATCACAAGGTTTGGAGAGAGAGAGGGCTTCCGGTCTCGCCAGCCGGAGAAAAACACACTTGTTATCACAGATATTAGTCATCTGGTAAAACCCTCCAGCTTCAACCTGTTACCTGACCCCGCCCGAAAGGCCTGCTGTGCACCATCACACACACGCACACGCACACACACACACACACACACACACACACACACACACACACATATGCACAAAACAACATAGATTCAGATAGAATCATACAAATGTACAGAATAGACATTGTCTTATTATGTACACACTCGCATACAGATAATAGTGTATATAAACATACAGGTACTCTCTCTCTCTCTCTCTCACACACACACACACACACACACACACACACACACTAAGGCCCTGCCCTCTGGCTCCTAGGTCTCCATAGTATGGCCAAGCATTCTCATTGTGTTATAATCACAGCATCCTGTTTGTGACCCAGTGACATCAGTTCCTGTTTCCTCTCTGATTAAAACATGCAGAACATGGACGCACAGGCCAACTGTTTTTCTCACGCATCTCCTCCTTCCATCTGCCCTCTCTAGCGTGGATTTCTCAGCTTTCCAGGAAACAACCCTAAAACAAGTGAGAGCAACACAAATGTTCCAATCAAGTGTATTTATTCTGGTGAGGAAATAGGAAAGAGTGCTTCATGTTATGGTCTAAGAATAAGGACGACAAAACAAGTTTGGAACTGTAGTTTAAAACTACACAATCTCTTTAATCATCTGAATATGGTTCATGTTACATCCAGAGGGCCACATGCCGGTACACAGTAGCTTACTGCACTTAACATGTGGTAAAGCGTCTTTTGGGGAATATTGTTTTGACACACCGGCTGGTTTACAAAACAACAGCCTGTGTTTAAAACCTTATCCCAACTGCCATGGACAATTCTGAATGAAGAGATTTCATAGAAGTAAAAGGTGTGATTGAATATGTTTACAAAACATTATATAATGTCCCAGTGCATTGCACTAAACTAGCATTGTCCAGTCCAGACCATTCTCCAGCTGTCTCATTAATTAACACTAGGGGTCAGTAAAAAGCACTTATGCTGCCAATTATGGTCAGCAGCCAAACACCTGTCTTATTGTACGCATATCTCGCTTTTTTCAGTTCTCAGGTTCTCAATAGACAAAAGGCAGACTTTGATATTAGGTGCACTCAAGCACAATATATTATTGATTTTTTATTTTGACATACAATGATAAAAAAAAATCTGCATGCCGAAGCCCGTATTAACAACCAAACAATTAGAACATACATTTTGCATGGAGATTTACCTTCAATAAAAACATTTACAACAGTAACATGATATGAATCGGATGAGTAATCTCCCCAAGGAAACACCATGCCGTGGTGGGAAACCCCAGGCTGGCCTTTCTCCACGGCCAGACCCAGGAAGGAATGTTCTCTTCATGTCACCAAGGAGATGACAGCAGTTGCCTTTTCTGGTTGTAGGCGTTGGGTGATGTTTGTCGTCGCTCTCAAACTGGGTCAGTGTTTGTACCCTCCAGTGTACAGTGGACTACGTTCTAAATTGAAATCTGTCAAATCTGTCAGATGTATTGACCTTATACGGTATAGTGTGGAAATGCAAAATGGCAGTTTAGTTTCTGCATTCCTAGAGCTGAAGCAAGGTGTCAAATATTGTATAGATTTACATGATTCATTTGAGTTAGCTTAGTTGCCCTCCAACTGCTTGGCAGGCTAAGTGGTACAGTGAGTGTTGTGGTGGCAGTGTCTCTATGTTGGGAAAACCAAGCAGTACTGGGAATCATAGATGGGCTCTCTGAACAACACGACTGGGGTCTTGTGACACCAGCCAAAACATTCCTAAGGCGCTTATACACTTGTCTACCCCCAATCATACCAGATAATAGCGCTATTTATAGATCATCTTGTATTAACAACAGATGAGGCTTGAGCTGCTACAACTCACAAATCGTAAAGAAACGTAGCACTTGTTTTGCATGTTTGGTCCTCTTTTTCTAAATTGTTGTTTTCCTTCTTCTCAGAGGTGTGGGCTGTGATTGTGAAACTTGCAGGAATGTGAGTTTTACAGTTTGACATACTGTATGCTGTAGGCCTACATGTGACAACATTATGTCTGGGCAGGTTCCAAGACATGTGAGTGGACATGCATGTGAGCTGCACATGGCTCTGACATGGAAGAGGGGAGGAGAGAGAGAGAGAGAGGGAGAGAGAGGGAGAGAGAGAGAGAGAGAGAGAGAGAGAGAGGGAGGGAGGGAGAGAGAATGATAGGAAGGAGAGAGAGAGGAGGTAGAGAGAGGGAGAGAGAGGGGAGGGAGAGAGGGGGAGGGAGAGGAAGGGAGCAGAGAGGGAAGGAGTGAGGAAAAGGCAGAAGGAGGGATGGGGAAGGATACTGCGTGAATGTTGGCTTTTTAAACTTGTATGTCTGACCTGAAGTGAACTTCTCTTTGGCATGATTGCACTGCAGTTCATGTATTGTATTGCATATTATATTTATACTTGCAATCTTTGTTTCATGTCCCTTGAATGTGGCTGGTATAACAGTGTAATTTCCCCTCAGGGATTAATAAAGTAGGCCTACCTACCTACCTACCCACCCACCCACCTACCTACCTACCTACCCACCCACCCACCTACCTACCTACCTACCTACCTACCTACCTGCCTGCCTGCCTGCCTGCCTGCCTACATACTTACTTACCTACCTACCTTCCTTCCTTCCTTCTACCTACCTACCTACCTACCTACCTACCTACCTACCTACCTACCTACCTACCTACCTACCTACCTACCCATTTACCTACCTACCCACCTACCCACCTACCTACCTACCTACCTACCTACCTACCTACCCACCTACCTACCTATCTTGTCATAAATTCAGGTTTAGGAATGTGAGCTGGTGAGATCAGGAGTCTCAGGAGGCTAGGAAGGCTACAGATACACCATGTCCAGGGAAATACTGCAGGAGCACATCCAGTTCTTTGTACATTCTCAAACACGCATGTGTGTGGGTGCATAGTAGCCTACAGACAAATGTGACGCACATACTGCACACACGCAGGCACGCATGCACGAAACACAAGCATGTGCCAATCACGCACACACACTGGCATCTGAAACTCACACCAAAACGCGCTTTATTTCAGAGAATAAAGCAGAATAGTAGAACAGAACATAGTATGCTAATGTTATTTCTCTCAATGTGTTGTGGCAATAAACAGCCAACATTGTCTGACTCAGATCATAATAAGAATGACAGATCATCCCTCTTCATAGACAGTCAGTGTAAGATCAGTCAAAAGTGTTTTTATGTAGATTAATGTTCTGATGCAAGATCAAACTGCACTTGCTGCCCTTTCAGATTTCAGTGGGCGACCTTACATGAATCTGATGCAATGCCCACCAGGGCAGTCGCTTGAAATGCTGAAGCAGGTTGCATCAGCCAGCACCACTAATGATATGAGCCCTTACCAAGAGCGACAGCAAGTATATCCAATCACAGGTCTATTCAGCATGAGTGACGTTTTTCCACCCAATCGCTGTACTGAATATGCGTGATTGATTTACTGGTTTTAAACCAATCAAACGCTCCATCGGGCTAAGAAATCCCATCCTTTTGGGGGCATCGCAATTTGATTGAACAGATTGCTTGGAAAACCAGGCTTTTCTCTAAAGCTATTGGTCGAAATGTCTGCCTGTGGGACACGCCTATCTGTGCTTGTAGCTATAAATACAAGGCGAGACCTTCGCCATTGTTATCAAGGAAACCAGAAGCGACTTCCAAGTGTTTTCTGCCGAAGAAGCCATCAAATCACTCAGCACACTCTTTGTAGACTTACGACAATATTGTTTCTCTTTCGGTTTTCTTCTGTTACTAAGACGTTTTAACGGCTGGCAGAATAGCTGGTCAGACAACGAGTTTACCGTTTTTCTAAATTCGAGAGCCATACGGCTAGCTTAGCCATGGATTTTTAATGCAGGTATGCGGCAAGACTAAATGCATCGGCATGCATCGTGGAAGGCAAAACAGACAGCGAGCTACCATCTTCACAACTGCCAAGCAGTTGGGCTCAAATACCGAACGCGGTATATCAGTGAGCCAACCAATACCGCTCCTCCTTGACCGACGGAAGCTAACATTAGCCAGCTAGTCCGCTGCTAAAATACACTAAACCTCATCCGAAAGTGAACCACCGTTTCATTTGAACGTCTGCCATCAACAACACTGATAAAAAATGAAGCCCCAAGACATCATGGCTGGTAAGACCAGTCTGTGGATCTTCGGGTACGGGTCATTGGTGTGGAAGCCTGACTTCAAATATAAGAGGAGCAAGGTCGGCTACATTCAAGGCTACAAGAGACGTTTCTGGCACGGAGACAACTTCCATCGTGGGAATGATGATTTGGTGAGATTATAGATTACTGCCAATAGTGTAGCTTTACCTGTTAAGAGAATTATTCGTTTTGTACAACCACACCCCGATGCTTGTTCACTGCTTTGCGCCATTGCATCACAGTCCAGTGATGTGACCCATTTCTCTCTCCTCCCCTGCAGCCCGGAAGAGTGGTGACGCTGTTGGAAGATGATGACGTAAGTGAAACTTCCTACTACCTGTAATGCTGGGTGGGGGAGGGGGAGGGGGTGGGTTCTGCTTAGAACTAGATATGGGGAACCTCGTCACCAGCGACACATTTACAAGCGTAAACACTGTACTGTAGGCCAACACCCAGTTTATTCGGAATTAATCCTCTAACCGGCTCCTCCCTTCTTTCCCGCCACAGGCATGCACTTGGGGCGTGGCTTTCGAAGTGACCGGCTCACAGGTGGAGGAGTCTCTCAAGTACCTCAACGTGCGCGAGGGGGTCCGCGGCGGCTACATCACCAAAGCTGTGGAGTTCATCCCAGAGGGAGAGAACCAGGGCAGTGTCCAGGCCCTGGTGTACATCGCCACCCCAGACAACCCCCTCTACCTGGGGCCGGCCAGCCCAGAGGAGATCGGGGCCCAGATCGCCATGTCCCGGGGGAAGACGGGTCACAACCTGGAGTACCTGCTCCGCCTGTCGGAGTTCATGAGGAGCAGCTGCCCCCAGGTGGAAGACCCTCACCTGTTCTCCATCGAGGCGGCCGCCCTGGCCCTAGTGCCCTACCTGTTAGGGGCCCAATAGTCCATACATTTCACTTTATACTGTAAATTGTTTGGTAGATGACACACACACACAGGTTTACCATCAGTCACTCACTGAAACCATAAAGATGAGGTCCAGTTGTCACGAGTCCCCGTGTCGTTTGTCTGTGAAACCTGAAGTGTTTGTGAATTTTCATCCACAGTTTACTAATCCATGGAACAGTATAAATTATAAAGGGAAGCATGGTATATTTTAGTGTGAAGTACTGTAAAACCTGTTATGTGCATTAGTTAAAAGTTCAATCCTTAAAATCTGTTTCTGACACTACTGTAATTTGAAATATCGTTACTGTGAAATGCTCTGCAGTGCTCAGGGCACCTTTGTTGTAAAAGGTTGCTTTTGGCCCATTTGTTAATCTAGCAAATCCAAATCCCAATAAAAATTTAAATGAGGTTTGCTTTCTTTTGTCTTCATTCTTGTGAGTGCACAGATGCCCACACACAGATCCTCGACCCTCGAGTTAAGCGTTGCAGTGTGTGTGTGAATTGCAAGCAAACAGCAGCACAATGGCAGAGATGGTTTGGTAGGTCTGGCTCATACGCTGATACAGCCATCACCCGGCAGAGAACACAGCCTTGACTGCTGCTCTACACCACACCATAGGGGTCAGGTTGTTACCTGGACACAAGACATGGATACACACACACGCACTAATGTTCCTTAAACATTGGCAGCAGACCCCCACACACCGCTCACAATACACACCTGTTCCTGGGACCTTACTGAAGTCAGACACTATGTAGGTACACAGCTGTCACGGGGGGACGACCCGGCCCATGGAAGCCACTATGTAGGTACACAGCTGTCACGGGTGGACGACCCAGCCCATGGAAGCGCTCTGGTGGTGCTGAGGACAGTTTCATAGGTCACATATTCACTTTGATCACATTCATCAAAAGATCAGAGGGGGTTAGTTGTGGATACACTGCAGGGCGTGGACACATGGCAACGCCCCCCACATTCTGTTGTGCTGCCTTGCAAAAGCCTGCAGCTGTCCCTCTACTGTACAAAACCACATAGTTCTCTACAGTACTGTTACTGTACAACGCTTTGAGCAAGAGAGGCTGTATGAAGAACTGCAGTCTGTTCTGAGATGACTGTGAAAGAACACTTGAAACACCATTAAAAGTAAAACATGAATTCTTATCCCACGAGACGAACCGTCACTTGATTTTTTTTGTGAATGTGAATTATCATAGATAAGCTGTGTAAACTCAATCTTCATTTCCTGGAGTCGTTGCGCATACATTATATGCAAAAATATGAGGCCTAGAGGAATGGTTTTGGCAGGTTAAATAAACACTACAGCAATGGGAGAATGTGTGGAGTCCTGTACAGCTCTCTGAGGTACGTCTACAGTATGCATCATCAACCCAATGACACAACATGATTTAGCAGTCTTCGTTTATTTTGAATTGGCTTTTCCTGTTAGTAAAATGACAGTTTTTTTCTTATGTACACATGACCTATAAAAATAGACGGGTAAATCGGGAGAGAAAACAGAGGGACGTCCCCCTCCGTACTATTTACATCAATAGGACAACACCAACATTCACACACGGCCCAACACAAAACAAAAGTATGTGTAGTGCTCCAAACACTGACATTAGCAATATCCAAAACATCAATAACGACACAAAATAACTATGGGCTTCCTGTCAGAAGTATAATTATTTTCTGTTCAAAATAAAATGTCTCCAATGGAATTTACAATGTTAACAGTTGTATATTATATTACGGATTTTAAACTTAAGCAACATAACTTAAGCATTGTACAATCCAAGCATTTTAAGTCGGAGTCGACTCATAGATTTTTACAAATAGATCAGCATCACATCTTTAATAAGCAGTGCGCTTTACTTTTTCACATTCAATTTATCACAAAATATCCCAAGTTCTTCCATTTCTTTTCTCAATTCACGAAACATATACATTTTTGTGCCACCTTCATTTCTCATTCTACCGGGATCAACTTTATGGAGAAGAAACGTCTTTTCAAAATGTTTTGTATGCAAATCTGCCATATTGGTGAGAATGGGTATTCTGACCAAGCCTGTCTTCATACAAAAATAAGAGCTATATTACAAAAGCAGTCCTGTCTTAGTCATTTGATGTGAGTTCACATTTTGCTAAAATTCAGGACTCAGTCGAACTGTTATGCATTGAACGCATCTATGGAACAATTAAATAACCTAAAATAGTGAGCATTCATATTCCTAAAACCAAAGAGGTGTTTGAACAGAGCAGATGACTCAGTGCATGGGGAGAATCCTCCTCTGGCTGCTCCACTGGAGAGCACAAGATCTATGAAGCCCTTTACACATCACCGTGTTTAATGTTTGATATAACGTCACAACAGTCATACAAAATCAAAAGATGTCACAAACATTTAAAAGGTCTACAATGTCTTTTCACAAAGCACTTGGAAATACTCTGTCACAACGCACACAGATAGTCAAGGCAGAGTTCTGTCTGGTGACACAGAGATGGTTGGTGGAGAAGTCAGGGTGTGTGTTTTGGACCTTCCAATGATTGTGTGCGTATTTTGCGTGTGTGTGAGAGAGAGAGAGAGAGAGAGAGAGAGAGAGAGAGAGGGAGAGAGAGAGAGAGAGTACTGTGTACATGTGTGTGTCTCTGGTGACTGGATAAAAGACAGGTCACAGTGGAGCAGGTCAGTGCTGTAGATGTTCTTGTTGTTGCTGATCAACTGGAGAACTGTCAATTGATCCTTTGGAACTGAGTGTGTGTGTGTGCGTATGTGTGTGTGTAGGTGTGTGTGTGTGTGTGTGTGTGCTATCGTGCCCCCGGGCCTCCTGGTCCCGGTCCCTTGCGGGCTGAGCCGTGGCTGCTGTGGTGGTGACTGGAAGTCGAGTGTTTCTGAGGGCCAGGGGTCACAGCGCCACCTTTGGCCTGGGGGGAGGAGCTTCTGCTGGGGGTGAAGGCGGGGGCGGTGCCGGACCGGCCCAGAGAGGGCTGCAGGGGGCTGGCTGCAGGAAGGCCCGCTGTGATGGGGGGCAGGAGAGGAGGGTAGAAAACGTTTTCAAAATCGGTGACAGAAAGACCACAAGTCAGCAGAACCATAAACACAGGCTTTCCAGGCTCAACCCGTTCCCGCCGTGGTGTTTGAGTTCCCTGCTGAGTAAATCTCTCTCTAACCAGGACCCATGCTGATGTTTATGACAGAATAACTCGCCACTAATGGCCCTTTATAATCATTAGCACAAGACCTCCACCCGGCCTGTAAAGAGGTGCTGTGTGTGTGTGGGTGTGTTTAGGTGACACCTTTGGATACGCTGTAGCCGTAGGCGGCGTACGCTGCTGCCGACGCGGCTGCCGCCCCCGCCTTCGCTCCCGCCATGGCGGCCGCGCTGCCCGCCGTAGACTTGCGCCCGCGGCCCTTCCCCGCCGACTTGGCACTGCCTCCGGAACCCTTCGGCCGCCCTCGACTCCGCCCGGTCCGGCCCCTTCCTGGGCTCGACGTGTCCTGGGCCGAGACGCCTGGACGAGAGAGAGAGAGAGAGAGAGAGAGAAGGAATGATCCCAGCCCAGTGAGAAACACCAGAAGGTTCTAGAGAAAAAAGCACTTTTTGTTTTTCCGTGGTCTGAGCACGTTCTCTGGTTGTCTGCCTGCGTGTCTCGTCTCACTGGTGCTTTCTAAATCCTCTGTCCCTCCCCCTCGTCCCCTCCACCACGGCTTTTCTTCCCTTCCCTCCCTTCTTTCCTCTCCTCCACCTGGTTTTGATCGAGATGCTGTGGTTAAGACTGGGCCCGGGTCCCAAACCCAGATTCTGATACCACAATCCCCCCGTTAAGTAGGCTCGGCCCCTTACAAGCTAAACCTCAAAAAAAGTCCCCCCCCCAGTACTCTCCTTCTCCACCTCTCCCCCACCCCCTTCTCTCCCTCTGCCATCACTTTTCCTGGAACACCCCCCCTCCTTTCCCTCCTCACTCCCTCCTTCATCATCCCTCTCCTCCCCCCTCTCCCCCCTGTGGAGATGTCTGGACTAGACTAGTCCCTGTGTGGAGATGTCTAGACTAGACTAGTCCCTGTGTGGAGATGTCTAGACTAGACTAGTCTCTGTGTGGAGATGTTTAGACTAGAATAGTCTCTGTCTGGAGATGTTTAGACTAGACTAGTCTCTGTGTGGAGATGTTTAACAATAGTCTCTGTGTGGAGATGTCTAGACTAGACTAGTCCCTCTGTGGAGATGTCTAGACTAGTCTTTGTGGAGATGTATAGACTAGACTTGTCTGTGTGGAGATGTCTAGACTAGAACTGTCTGTGTGGAGATGTCTAGACTAGACTAGTCTCTGTGTGGAGATGTTTAGACTAGAATAGTCTCTGTGTGGAGATGTCTAGACTAGACTAGTCTCTGTGTGGAGATGTTTAGACTAGACTAGTCTCTGTGTAGAGATGTATAGACTAGACTTGTCTGTGTGGAGATGTCTAGACTAGAATAGTCTCTGTGTAGAGATGTATAGACTAGACTTGTCTGTGTGGAGATGTCTAGTCTAGACTGGTCTCTGTGTGGAGATGTCTAGACTAGAATAGTCTCTGTGTGGAGATGTCTAGACTAGACTAGTCTCTGTGTGGAGATGTTTAGACTAGACTAGTCTCTGTGTGGAGATGTCTAGACTAGAATAGTCTCTGTGTGGAGATGTCTAGACTAGAATAGTCTCTGTGTAGAGATGTATAGACTAGACCTGTCTGTGTGGAGATGTCTAGTCTAGACTGGTCTCTGTGTGGAGATGTCTAGACTAGACTAGTCCCTGTGTGGAGATGTCTAGACTAGACTAGTCCCTGTGTGGAGATGTCTAGACTAGACTAATCCCTCTGTGGAGATTTCTAGACTAGACCTGTCTGTGTGGAGATGTCTAGACTAGACTTGTCTGTGTGGATTTGTCTAGACTAGACCTGTCTCTGTGTGGAGATGTCTAGATTAGAATAGTCTCTGTGTGGAGATGTCTAGACTAGAATAGTCTCTGTGTAGAGATGTATAGACTAGACTTGTCTGTGTGGAGATGTCTAGTCTAGACTGGTCTCTGTGTGGAGATGTCTAGACTAGACTAGTCTCTGTGTGGAGATGTCTAGACTAGAATAGCCTCTGTGTGGAGATGTCTAGACTAGACTAGTCTCTGTGTGGAGATGACTAGACTAGAATAGTCTCTGTGTGGAGATGTCTAGACTAGAATAGTCTCTGTGTGGAGATGTCTAGACTAGAATAGTCTCTGTGTGGAGATGTCTAGACTAGACTAGTCTGTGTGGAGATGTCTAGACTAGACTAGTCTGTGTGGAGATGTCTAGACTAGACTGGTCTCTGTGTGGAGATGTTTAGACTAGAATAGTCTCTGTGTGGAGATGTCTAGACTAGTCTCTGTGTGGATATGTCTAGACTAGTCTGTGTGGAGATGTTTAGACTAGAATAGTCTCTGTGTGGATGTGGATGTGGATATGTCTAGACTAGTCTGTGTGGAGATGTCTTCTTCAGTTCACAGACCGGGAGTCTACGGGCCTCGTTAGCAGCTCTCATCACTCATAGATCGCCTGGAAACTGTTTCATGCTGTTCCACGATAGAATGTGGTTTTGTGGAGACGTTAATTTGATACAAATTCTCCCATGGTAAATTTGAGAAAATCAGCGAGACATGGGCAAAGGGCTGGTAAGGATTGGATACGAGCAGACAGTTAACTAAAAGCATGTAAGGAAATATGTGCTCACAAGATGTAGCTTTAAGTGATGCCAAATCACTTAATAAGCTGAAGTAATCAGATCTTGCCTGCCATTTATAAAGGAACCTCAAATGGTTCCTTTCCTGTCGTATGTAAGGGAACATTCAGCACTTTCTCCTGCGGGCAGACATAATCACCCCCTGGTTGTGATCTATGAGATAAGCCAGAGAATATGGCGTTCCACGTCTCCGCCTGGTCCCTCTAGCTGGTTGCGATACGCGAGATAAGCCAAGGGCGCTCTACGTCTCCGTCCGGTCTCTCCGTTTCCACTAATCACAACCTTCCAAAAGCCAGAGTGATTACTCTCCACCCTGATACCGCCATGTCTAATATGCTGTGTAACTATACTGTAACGCAAATGACATATCTCTCTGGAACGGAGACCGAATGACTGAGCCAGCCCCCCCCCACTCCCCCCTCCCCCCTCCTCCCCCACTCACCGTTCATGTTGTCGGAGACGGACCCTGAGAGTGAGACGGGCGAGTTGGTGGCCCGCGACTGCGGCGCCGAGGACACCGGGTCATCCACGATGACCAGCATGTCGCTGCTGCTCTCGTCGGCGTCGGGGTCCGGCGGCAGGGAGCCGGGCTGCAGCTCGCTGCTCAGGGAGATCTGCCCGGCGACAGGAGCACACACACACACACACACACACACACAGGCCTGGGGGATCAGCACCACTAGGGGGGGGGGGGGAGAGAGATACCGGCGCAGGAGAGGGTCAGAAACGTAGGATGGGAGTGGCGGAGGAACAGGAGGTAGGACGGGAGGACGGGGCAAAGGCACGGCGCTCAAAACACGAGGCGGGGCGTGTGAGAAATGGGAGGAGCGAGGGAGGGAGGTGAAGAACAGGAGTGAGAGGTATGTGACGGACGAGGGCGAGTGAGTTCCAGGTCCGGAGCGCACGCGCTGGGGGGACCCCAGGCTGGGTTGAATGAAGGAGTCCTCCTCCCTTCTCCTCCTCCATTCACCCTCTCCCTCCTTCCTTCCCTCCCTCCCTCCCTCCCTCCCTCACCTCGCTGAAGGGGCTGGGCATGGCCGAGTCCATGTCCACGCTGATGAAGGAGTCATCGCCGTCGGCCGACAGGTTGGAGTTGTCCGCCGAGGGGGCCGAAGGGGTGAAGGGGATGACCAGGTTCATCTCCTTCCTCTTCTTAGGCTCACACTCATCATCCTTCTTCCTCTGGAGAGAGTGAGGGAGGGAGGGAGGGAGAGAGAGAGAGGGAGGGAGAGAGAAGGGGGGGGGGGGGTGGGAGATATGAGGTGACTGTGGATGGAGACTGAAGACGTTTTGTTCAGACTTTGTTGCTAAAAGTGGGCGAAAACCATTTGAGAGATTGAAAAAACCCTGCACTGCAGAACCAATACAAAGTCTTTACATTACATTAGTCATTTAGCAGACGCTTTTATCCAAAGCAACTAACAATAATTGCATTTAACGTAGGAAAAGCCAATGTACTACTACTTGCCAGAACTCACAAGTGCATCTCCTTTCTCAAACAAGTGATTAAGCACATAATGTAGTGCTGAAGGCAAAGTGCAAGTATAGCAATCTAAAATACAATAGGATCTTAAGAGGGAGGATCGTGGTAGTACTTCTTGAAGAGATGAGTTTTGAGCCTACGACAAAAGATGGGCAGCGACTCTGCTGTCCTGACATCAGTGGGCAGTTCATTCCACCACTGCGGGGCCAGGACAAAGAGCCGTGTCGATCAACCGCAGGGGCCTCGGAGTGATGGGACAACCAGTCGCCTCGAGGTAGCAGAGCATAGCGGTCGGGGGGGGGGGGGGGTTAGGGTTTGACCATGGCCTGGAGGGGGCTGTTCCTTTCATTGCCCTGTAGGCTAGCGCCAGCGTTTTAAACTGGATGAATGTTTTGTTTTGTTTCTCAACTCCAAGTTTGTCTGGAGAACATTATTTCCGGTGAGGCGGGTCCTTCACCCTATTATAGATGCAGGCAATGGCGTGCGTGCATGCGTAAGTAATTAAGTAGGTACTTGCATATTTACTTACATAAGTATGTAAGTAAGTAAGTATGTAAATAAGTAAGTATGTAAATAAGTAAGTATGTAAGTATATAAGTAAGTAAGTATGTAAGTAAGTAAGTATATAAGTAAGTAAGTAAGTATGTAAGTAAGTAAGTATGTAAGTAGGTAAGTAAGTAAGTAAGTATGTAAGTAGGTAAGTCAGTAAGTACGTAAGTAACCAATGGTTCTCGAGCCTAGTGGCCATAGGGCAGGAGCCTATCTCCTGATTCCTTATCATGAGGCAGCTTGATGTACAAGTACACCCCTTGGACATGATGCTAGTATGTCGCAGGGACTCTGATCGGTAGCGTCCGATTTAGGTGCAGTTCTAGCGGTTTTAAACGGAGATGTCTCCGGGACCAGGTGTGGCATGGCGAGACCAGCGTGGACGTGGTGGCCAGCTCTGTGAAGGAGACCCGGGGTACCCACCTTCTCGGCGTACTTCTCCCTCTTCCTCTTGCGGTCCTTCACCTTGCTGCTCTCCTCCTGTTGACGCTTCTCTTCCTGTCGCACGCGCACTGGGACGGCGGGAAAAAAAGCACGTCGGCCAATCAACACACGGCGTGACCTTTCAGCGGCCTGTCGCAGCCCGGCGTACTAGACAATAAACGAAGCACTTCGGACTGTCGACAAGAGTGAGTGTGTGTGCGTGTGTGTGTGTGTGTGAGAGAGAGAGTTCTCACTCACATTTCTTCTCCAGTTCGTCGTCGTCCAGCAGCAGGCTGACCACCTCTTTAGGCTTGAGGGTGTCTGGTTTGAAGTTGCCTCCAGAGATCACCATCCTCTGAATCTAGAGGGAGAAACACAAGAACAGGGTCACCACACCGGGCCCAAAAACATTCTGTGTGTGTGTGTGTGTGGAGGGGGGGGGGTGTTCATTTTGGCATGCCGTAGACCGTAGCATGAATGTATATTCCGTCATTTTATCTCCCTCTCTGTGTATACCTGAGTGAGAGAGACGTGTGTACACCTGTGTGTGTGTGTGTGTGTGTGGGGGCCTCATTTTGGCATGCCGTAGACCGTAGCATAAATGTGTATTCCGTCATTTTGTCTCCCTCTCTCTGCGTACGCGTGTGTGTGAGGGAGACGTGTGTGTGTGAGAGACGCGCGTCTCACCTCGCTCTTCTCCTTGGCGCGCTGCAGGATCCTCTCCTCGATGGTGCCCTGGCAGATGAGGCGGTAGACGGTCACCTGCTTGGTCTGGCCCAGGCGGTGGGCGCGGTCCATGGCCTGCTGGTCCACCGTGGGGTTCCAGTCGCTGTCGTAGAAGATCACCTGGAACACAAGAGGCGGCCGGTCACGCGCGTCCTCCCCACATTTTAGGACGTCCCCCTTGTTTTCTGTTCGCTCACTCACGGTGTCAGCGGCAGTCAGGTTGATGCCCAGACCTCCGGCTCTCGTACTCAGGAGGAAGACAAAGATATCATTCCTGAAATAGAGAGAGAGAGAGAGAGAGAGAGAGAGAGAGAGAGAGAGGGTTAAGGAGGTGCATAACATTAGAACATGCTCTTTCTATCAGTTCCAAGCCCTGTGGAAGTAATAGCCAGGAACGTTTCAATACACCCCACACGGCCCTTAGAACACGCGGTCCACAATGAGATCAAGCACAGCATCGGCCCGCAGAGGACTGCGCTAATGCAAACCAGAACACACACACGCACGCACACACGCACGCACGCACGCACGCACACACAGGCACGCACGCACACACACGCACACACACACACACACAGACGTTAAACCCTAGCTCATCCACTGCTGACTGACAGCACCGTGGGGAGAGGAGGATTTTACATCCATGGTCTGGAAACAAGCACGCACACACACACACTCACATACATGTACGTGGACACACAGGCACACGGACACACGCTAACGGTCCTCGGAGGGGGGGGGGGCTTTCTGTCTGTCTACCCACCGGCTCTGGAAGTCCGCCACCATGTCTCTGCGCTCCGAGATCTTGGAGGAGCCGTCCAGACGCATGTAGGTGTGCTTACGGTGAACCATGTACTCCTGCTCGCACAGGAAACGACAGGGGGAGGGGAGGGAGGGATGGAAAAACAATCAGGTTATAGCGGTTTCCTGCATGATTGAACATGATTTAACTCGCTGCTCCGGGCCAGAGATTCAGGGTCCACTCTCTAGTAGCTGGAACGCAGACATAATACGAATATTGTTTGAAAGGCCTCAAGTCGATCGCCGAGCAGTGAGAGAGAGAGAGAGAGAGAGAGAGAGAGAGAGAGGAGAGAGAGGAGAGAGAGGGAGAGGGAGAGGGAGAAAGAGAGAGAGAGAGAGAGAGAGTGTCTGGTGAGCGTTGGTTCTGACTCGAGCCGCCCGACTCCCACGGAGGGCCTGGAGTCGCAGCGGTTCCTTTCTCAATCCCCGATGCGTGGGAGGCCGCTGACCGCTGACGACCGTCGCCTGGAGAGCCGGGCTTGAGACGGATTGAATCAGCTGTCTCTGATATTCATTTCAATCTGGGCGTTTCTCGCAGGAGGAGAACTTAACGTCTGACGTCTGTCCCCGGTGTTGAGAAGCGCTTGCCTCCAACCGTCTGGAAATGACCTTCCTGTTTGTCTTGGTGAGCCAGAGCTGAGGTAAACCCATTCTAATGCCGGCTTTAAACCAAATTAAACAGTCCCAGAAGATGTTGAGAAACTCGCCTTAACGCTGAGAGTCTGTTTTTCTTTCCCTTCCTACAGACTGCAGCGTTTTGCACGACAGCCATCAGGTCTCAACCCATCACGTTTCAACCAATCATCCAGAAGTACTTTGCGACTCACAGACACCACAGTCGACCTCCGTCTCAATCCGTCTTTTACACCCCCGTTCCAAAACCCCCTCCCTCCGCCCCCACCACGGCCGACCTCCCTCTCAATCAGTCACCTCGCTCCCCCCAGTCCAAACCCCCGTTCCCTCCACCCCCCCAACCAGAGATCCGTAGGCCCAGCCCTCCTCTCCCTGGTGAGTGGCTCTGGTCCCAACGCTACATCTGGTCCCACTGAAAGACCACTCCATTAGGGCCATTAGCCTGGTGTGTGTGTATGTGTGTATGTGTGTATGTGCGATGGCGTGTGTGTGCGCATTAGCCTGGTCAGCGTGTGTGCGCGCGCGTTTATGAAGACGTTAGCGCTCGCGTGACAGCGTCGTGAGGTCTAGCCGGTGTGAGGCCTGACTCATCCTACGAAGCCTCGCCCGTTTCCCAACCCCAAACGACGACGGCCTTGACTCCACAACAATTAGCTTGCACATCCCCCCCCTTCTCACTCACACACACACACACACACCCCTTACCCTGCCTCAATCCACTGGGACGGAGAGTCTGACGACGGGTAGGACCGGAGAAAATAAACAGGACTAACGGGTCGGAACGGACTGCACACACTACCGTGTGTGTGTGTGTGTGTGTGATAACTCTGTCAGCGTTTGTGTGTGTGTGTGTGTGAGCAAACACTAACGGGAAGCGTTCCTGCGGCCGGTGCGCTGCTGTCACTCCGCCTCGCTGTGCCTGTCCGTCGGCCGGCGCACCAGACCGCTGCGGCAGAAGGGAGGTCTCGGCGGCGCGGCCGGCGGTAAATTAGATGAACAAGTCCACGCCAGGCCGCGGCGGTAATCGGTACAACGTGCCACAGGCCTCCCCGTTCGCCGCGAGCTTATTCGTCTGAGCGGCTGGGCCTCGGCGTGGCTGCCAGCCCGGTAATGGGAGACCGTGAACCCATTTCCGGCCACCGGAGGACGCCAGCGCCGGCGTCGTCGGGGTTTCGGGCCGACCGCCCGGGGCCCGCCGACCGCCCGGCGAGGTCACGGCGAGAGCGCCGGCGAGGCTGATGACGGCACGGATTAGCGTCAGAGGGGCCGTCTCAGAGGACGGGGCTGCCGGGAATCAACACCAGCTGCGGCACACTGGATCAGCCTGGAGAGGGACTGTGTGTGTGTGTGTGTGTGTGTGTGTGTGTGTGTGTGTGTGTGTGTGTGTGGGGAGAGGGTGTAGACTAGACTTCTCAATCACAGGAGCCTGTAGGTTCTGCCCCCTGTTGGCGATTCAGGGAACAAAACAGTTCAGGCTTTAAGAAGATAATATGTAGGCTTGAACACAACCATATTAGGTAAAGCCCGTCTTAGTAAAAGGGTCAATCCCCCCCCAGCTGCCGATTCCTAACTTTCTCATTAGAATCACCGAGCTCCAGAGAGTGGGCGTGGCCGCGGTGGGACCCCGTGGCAGAATGCACCGGGGCGTTCTCAGTGCCGTTTCTGACGCCAGACAGTTTTCACCGCTGTCGTGTTCCTATGGCATTCCCTAGGTCTCCGTACACACACACACACACACACACACACACACACACACACACACACACACACACACACACACACACACACACACACACACACACACACACACACACACACACACACACACACACACACACACACACACACACACACACACACACACACACACACACACACACACACACACACACACACAGGAAAGCCCATCTAGCCACCTGGGGCAGGGCCGGTACTGGGCTGGTGGAGCGGCGGTGCTGTTGACAGGCCTGATGGGAGGAGTTCCTGATGACCTCATGGAAGAGCCTTCCAGACCGTGGCTCGTTGTTTTGCACCGACCCCAGAGGGCGACAGCGCTGACGCGGCGGAGCGCGCCAGCTGACTAAGGGCCATTGTTGTTGCGCAGCGCCGCTAGAGGCGGCCGGCCCGTTCCCACGCCTGGCTTTCAGCTCCGCCGGAGTCCGCGAGGAGGAGGAGGAGGAAAAAGAAAAAAGAGCTGACCCTTGTTTGTTTAACGTTCCCTCGTTCTGTGCTTTTATGATTGATTGAAATGTTTTATTTCGGTGCTCAAACATACACAGAGAAATACATACAATATTTATTTGTTTGGTGATGTGGCACCAAAAAGGTGTAGGCAGAAGCCGAGGCTTATCTTGGCCTACCCTTATCAAATCTCAAAAAATAAAATTAATAAATATCTGAAATAAAAATAAATATCTAGCTTAGTCTCCCTTCGCCTCTGTCCGTGCCTCCATTTTCCTCCTCCACTCCCACCCCCTCCCCCTTCTCTCCTGCTCTCTCCTGCTCACCCCCCCGCCCCATCCCCCCACCCCCACCACCCCCCCCATCTGCCTGCCCTCCCCTGCAGATGAGGCCCCCTCTAATTGCTCTGACCTGTTAATTAGCCTCTTAATGTGCCCCCCTAACGAGGCCCCTAACGAGCTCCAGGAGGATGGGAGCTGCTGTACCCGGACCCCCTCTAGTGGGGGGACGCAGATGCAGCGGCTCGACCAGGTCAAACTGACACCGTGATACAATAGCCCACGTCTCCGAGAGAGAGGTTACCAGGATATATACAGGGCACAGGATATAGTACTTTGCAACCCTCCATACTCTGGTGTGTGTGTGTGTGTGTGTGTGTGTGTGTGTGTGTGTGTGTGTGTGTGTACGTGCGAGTTGGAAGGCAGACACATTTCCTTCATTCAGCAATGTAAAATAAATGCATCCTCTCCTCCTGAAGGTGTGTGTGTGTGTGTGTGTGCGCATGTGCGTGTGCATCTCACCTCCAGCAGGTCGATCATGCGGGTCATCTGGGAGTAGATGAGGACCCGGTGGCCCTGGGTCTTCAGCCTGCATAGCAGCACGTCCAGAGTGTGCAGCTTCCCGCTGTCCGTGATCAGGGTCTCCTTGTCTGCGACGCAGGGGTGAGAGAGAGAGAGAGAGAGAGAGAGAGAGAGATAGAGAGAGGACACGACGGCCGGCGTTGAGTTTCCGTCCCAACAACTGAGCGGAAAAAAACACAAAAAAAAACAGCGGCGCGGTGTTGCCATTCCCGGTGCAGGGCCACAGAGGACCCCTTTCATTTTCATCAGGCATTTTCGTCCCGCTTGACTGGGCCTGCTCCCTCGGCGCCCACAGCAGCCACGGAGAACACGGGGGTTATCGGAAAATACGATGAGAATACTATTATTATGAAATGGCTAAACGGTTAGTTAGGACAATTATCTGTCACCCTGATCGATGAGCCTCCCCGGTAAGCCTCCTGGAGAATGCAGACGCAGGATCAGCTCTGGGATCAGCCCCCCCCTACCAGCATATAGGCCTATATTCTTTGCTGTCGTTCTGACTGAGCTCACTTTTCACAATCTCGGGAAATCTCCCGACATGACACAAAATGGATATGAAGCCAAAATGTTTAAGATACTGATAACCTGTCTATTAATTATCTTGATTATTAGTGGTCCAAACCATGGACAATGCAAGAAATAGGGATGGGCTGCACTTGAAACAAGCTATCAAACACATTTGGAGGATTTGAATTGCTATTTTTATTCTCAATTTTTTTAGCATTTTGGCACTGGTGATTTCCTTTGGCTCTGGCTAAAATCAGGGAGGTGGGCTTGTGTTACTCTGTCACTATGAGACAAAAGGGTGGGGGTTGGTTGTAACTGCTACCGACCTGGCCCACCACTACGTTGGCTTGACACCCCCCGCTGTTCTTAGGTCGCGACCCTGGTTGAGACTCCCAGAGGACAGGGTCAGGGCCGGGGGGGGGGGGGGTATGAGGGTAGTGCTGGGGCATGGAGACTCCCAGAGG
>NC_140239.1:18837796-18840296 GCF_949987555.1 Borostomias antarcticus | reverse complement strand
CAACTCTCTCCCCCAGACCGACCAGCTCTCTCCCCCAGACTGACCAGCTCTCTCCCCCAGACTGACCAGCTCTCTCTCCCCCAGACTGGAGCGTGTTGAAATCAGGGGGGAAAGACCACGCTGGGGGAAAGACCACGTCACTGAGGGGATATACACACACACACACACCCTCCGGCAGGCTAGCAGGCTAGTCCGTTGTGGGCGCTCAGATGAGGTGGGCTAGCGGGGGGGGGGGGTTCTGTGGAGTCGGAGTGTCTGGGGCTCTTTGACGAGGAGGGACGGGATCAAATCTAGGACCCCGCCAGCGCTCTGTCAGGACTGGGGGGGGGGGGGGGGGATCACGACAGGACCGGATGGGGCGACGGCGTTAACGGATGTACACTTCCCGGATCAGAGACATATTAAGGGTCACCTCACCCTGGAAATGGATTTTGACTTCGTTTGGCTCGCTCGGTCGGAGTGAGGTCAGAGTGGCGCACGCAAACACGCACGCACACACCTACGCCTAGGCGCGCACGCACACACGCACGCACACACCTACGCCTAGGCGCGCACGCGCACACACACGCACACACCTATGCCTAGGTGCGCACGCACACACGCACGCACACACCTACGCCTAGGCGCGCAAGCAAACACGCGGCAGTAGCTCTCCAGGTGTGTGTGTGTCTCCGCGGCCGTTCTCTCCTCGTCTTTCACTTCCTTCCTGTAGAGAAAACGCTCCTGGGGGTGGGGAGGGGGGAACAGCTGCCTGCTTCTGTTGGGGCTGCGTTGGGAGTCCGGGGGGAGGGGGGGGGGGTAGGCTGGGGGAAACAGAGAGGAGTTCGAGGAGCCCGGGGGAGACTGGAGATAAGGCCAGGGCTATGGGGAGAGCAGGGGGGAGGTTGGGGGGAAGAGGGGGCGGGGGGGGTTGAAGCCTGGACTCTCTCTGCTTGTTGGACCCCGCGGGCCTGGGGGAAGGGGGGGGGGGGGGGTGGCGCTGTGGGCGGTGTTGGCTTCTGAACGGGTCTCGGAGGGGGGAACCCGGGTCTCAGAACCCGGGACGGAGAACGCGCTGGGTGGCCCGCTGGAACTCTGCCGGGGAACGAGGTTTCTGAGGCACGCACTCTCTCACACACACGCTCTTTCTCTCTCTCGAACACGTACATACACACACACACACACGCACGCACACACGCTCACCTGCAGCGCAGGGCTGGTGTGTGTGTTGGGGAAGGACGTGGGGCGGTCGAGCCAAAGCAGGAGACCCCTCCGAGAGAGGCCCTGGCTCGTGGGGCTCCCTCCGCCTCCTCCTCCCCCCTCCTCCTCCTCCTCGTCCTCCAGCCCCCACAGGCGGCGTTGCTGGAGCCGGTAGGCCGCTTTCAGGGACAGAAACAGGGCTAGCCACCTGAGGGAGCACAGACAAGCGTTTGGGTTTTTAAGCGGTGCAGCCGCTTCTATAGGTTGGTGTGTGTGTGTGTGTGTGTGTGTGTGTGTGTGTGTGTGTGTGTCCGTTCGTAGCATGAGATTTGTCACAATCAGGAGCCTATACAAATCAGGAGTAGCCTCTTACTGCAACAACACATCCAGATAAGATAATTAAGAACAGTAATTACAGCCCCGTTCCATTTAGGCTTTAGGTAGTCCAGGACCCTGATATTGTGCATGCTGGCTCACTGGAATGGCTGTGACACACTAAATATAATTGGACCACAATTATTTTGATCAATTACACCTGTGTTTACCCGGCTTTAATATGTCAAAATGGCTGCGGTGAAAATGGCCTATCTGCACCAGGGGCTGTGTTTAAGATGATGGCTCATAAACTGCTTACTTCACCACCTGGGTGTGATTTTGTTTAAGAAGGGTGTCTCTATTGCAAGAGAGCCCTGCGTACAAATTCACACACAAATACAATACGCAATGTACAAAGTTGCTACATGCTTAACGAAAGCAATTACAATCATCATGAGTCTGATCATGTGTGAGCAGAGAAGATTCCGGAAACAAAGTCCGCGGCCGGTCGATAACGGTATCCGGTGCGAATCTGCTATGTCCGTAATTTGTAAAGTAAAAATTCCACTGCAAATTAACTACCATATTTCGTCACAGAGGTCATGTGATAATATTAGTCCCGCGCGAATCCACATCTAGGTGATTTGTGGTTGTATTTTTATTTAAGGTTTTTTGTTTTCTCTGTGCCTTTTTTCTGCCTTGTTCCAGGTAAAGAATTGTGGAGGCTGCTTGGCAATACAAATGAAAGTTTCAAGTGTATCAAACTTAGCCAAGAATGCCACAGATAATCAGGCATTTGTTACAATAAAAGGGTTGTGTGGGCCTAAAGATTAGAAATGCATCACCAACTATTAGGCATGTAATGTTGAGACTTCCATAAGCGCATTCGACCATATTGACAGAGCTCTTGGCACGTCAAGGGGAAAAGACAGCTGACTTTGCTGACTAGTCAGGCAGTCAACATCGGGAGTTGCAAAACATATTTTACACCACTGGAAGGCGAAAA
>NC_140239.1:18777796-18832796 GCF_949987555.1 Borostomias antarcticus | reverse complement strand
ACCCGCTGGAAATACTTGACATCCTGGACGACCAGCTGGTAGCTGGTTATCACCACATGGAACGGAGCGTTCTGGGTGTACAGGGTTTTCTACAGAGAGGGGGGGGTGGAAAGAGAGAGATTCCGAAGATCTGTAAGATCAACATTATCTGCAGACAGGTTTCCTAGATCTAATCGTGATTCATAGTACCCTCAGGGGTTGGACGGTTATCAACATCCTCATCTTACCTGGCTCCAGAACTTCCTGATCACCTTGCGGTCGTGAGGGTTCCCCCAGTATGGCAACACCTGAGGGACAAACAGAGAATGTGAGGTGCAACCAAAAACAGTACAGAAATTGGCTCCATCGATGCATTCCACACAGTATGTATTCACATCATAACACTGAGCGTGTACAATCACAAATGATCAACCCATAAATTAAAAAGCACAGTCAATCCCCATTCCAGTATTCCTCAGAGACAGAAACATGAATTGTTGACATGCGAAAATATTTGTCCATACGATAAGTCATTCAACACAAACATTGAGTCTAGTTCCATTGTTGTCGCTTGGGGCTTTCCAGGCCCGTCTGTAACAGTTATGGATTCGCATGTTAAGGTTGTGAAACAAGGCTGTTAACACCTCATTAGCGAGCCTGCAGTTGATTTACTCTCTGCTAAAACATGGGAGCAAAAGAAAAAGTTTGAATTTTGTATTAATGTACAAATGTGTGTGTGCGTGTAAGCCCATGTAAGTTATGTGACTGTGAACTTTATGTACAAGTTGAACACAAATTGTGTAAGACCCATTAAGTTCCACACCAAAGTCTCTGGCCTGCACCCACCAAAGCCAAAGAACATCTACCACTGCTATTCTAATGAAACACTGCCCCCTAGAAGACGCGCTCGGCGGACACACGGGTGCATTTCACCTCACAGACTCAGCTGCGTGACCGGGAACCCTGCTGACGAGAGAGAAAGCTGCCAACGGCGACGGGGTCAGGATAGATGGACGAGGGGTAGAGTGAGGATGAGGGTTCCAGCGTTCCCGACATTAAACCATTCTGTCAGTTAGCCTCCTTATGTATACACAACATATCGGCCTTTCGTTATTTCAGATTTTTCTCGTTATTTCTCCTGTTGTTGTTACACTAAATCTTTGCACTCGACGAAGTGAGAAGCCTTGTATCACACTGTGTGTTTCTAAATGGTGATAGGCTATTTTTGCTCACAGTGTACTATGCATTTACTTTTTATAATAGCTATGGTACGTTTTAGTCCTGTTGAAATTATTAAAGTTGATTGCATGTCCTAATTATCCAATTGCCAACAGTCCCACATTGAACCTGCCTACTTCCTCCCCTATGTACATATATATCCCCACCCACTCATGTTCTGGTTGATGTACCTGACGAAAACCTTGTAGGTTGAAACATACTTTACTTTACTGTACTGCATACTGTTTACTTTTACTGTTTACTATCTGCATACTGTTTACTTTAAACAGTATGCAGATATCCTTCTTCTACTATTTGACCACTTTTTTATCCTGCCCCTGTGAAGTAACGTGGATGGGCGTGAACCGCTGGACCACATAGATTCCGGCGTTCCCCGCGTGAATCCAGGTGCTTCCGCCGGCAGCGGCGACGAGCCGCCGGGATTCGTCTCACCTTGAATTTCGGCACGAAGCGCGTGAACTCCTGGTGCCAGTTGTTGAGCGTGGAGGCCGGGGAGATGATGAGGAACGGACCCCAGATGTTGTCTCTCTGTACCGGGACAAGACAGGACAAGGTCAGTCATTCCGGCGGGGATGTGTGCGTGTGTTTGTGTGTGTGTGTGGTTTATGTGTGGTGTATGTGTGTGTGTGTGTGTGTGTGAGACAGAAAGTGAGAAAGAAAAAGAGAGAGAGAGAGAGAGAGAAAGAGAAAGAGAAAGAGAGAGAGAGCACTAAAAACAGGAAACGCTAAGCTGGGGCTCATACGTCTTCCTGTGGGGTATTGCTTCGAAATGAGAACGCTCGGATTCCCCAATTTTCAAACAATTCAATGTCAACATGGCGAAAGCCAGCGAGGCCGCCAGGCAGCTGGATGGAGAGGGAGCGTTCCCAGCAGCGGCCGACACGCTCAACAATAACCTGATTCTTCTCTCTCTCTCCTCAGTTATTCCTAACGCAACCAGGTGCCTAATGAATAGGATGCAGGTGCAATGGAAAGGCTGGCGTGCCAGAACTTTCCCCTAAGCCAGAACAAAGACGTTCCAAAACAATAGAACGTTCCAGGCGAGCGCCGCTGGACTCTGAGGCGATGAAACCCGAGTCGGAGGTCTTAACGCGGGCTTCGGAGTTAGCCAACGTCGCGGATAATACCTTCGAATTAGACCGATCCACATGGATTGGAAGGCCGTCAAGCGCGCGTTGTCTCCGTGTCTGTGGTTCGTGGGGGCGGGTCTTACCTCTGCCAGGTGCGCCAGCAGGGCGATGCTCTGGACGGTCTTGCCGAGACCCATCTCGTCTGCCAGGATGCCGTTGATGCCCTGTAGAGAAGACGGACGTGTCACTCGCTAGGGGACGACGCGCCACTTCGGGACCCCCGCGACATCAACGTCAACATGCACACCGACAACACTCAAGTTTAAGAGTCCTTAGTGAGATTGGATGCGTTGTTGAACGTTGACAATAGGCTCTTTGCACAAGCTCCACTACGTCCTGAAATTCTACAGGAATATTTATTTCCTGTCCTATACCATTGAATGGAAGTGATTACTCAGGTGTGATCAGGTGTGCCGCACACCTGATTAATCACTTCCATCCAATAGTATAGGACAGGAAATAAGGATGTCTGTTGAACTTTCAAGAAGTAGTGGAGCTTGTGCAAAGAGCCTATTAAGCAATAAGACATGAGAGGGAGTGCTTTACTGTGGTTATTGGCATGGCTGTGGTGCAGCCGCAGGCACGACGCGAAGCAGAGTGCCGTAGGCACCACAGCCGTGCCAATAACCACTGTAAAGCACAACCTCGAGTGTCTTATTGCTTTTATACAACAGCACTGCACTGTCATTAAATATCTTTAAAAAAAAAAAAAAAAAAAAGTGTTTAGTGTTCAATTTCGCTAAATTGTGTTGCTTTCGGCCCTCCGCAATCCAAAATAGTTCCCAATTGTTTACCGTTGCTATAGGCAACTTACAGCTGGACTGGTCCACAACGTAAACAGAGCAAGCAAGCTAGCGGCGTCGACATTGGACGTAGCGTTAAACTTCACCGTAGCACTATCCATTTTTTTAAGTAGGATATGTGACAGTTGGTGTATCGAACGTGAATCGCTGATTTGAATACACTGTATCACGCGAGTTTAATAGCCTACATACATCCATCATGTCATGATACAATGTATCAAAGCGTAGTGATACGTTTACCAGTGATTTGCCCGTTGGTATATTGTGGTTATAGCACGGCTTGGAATGCGTCTTAGCCAATTACAATGCGCGGTGGCAACAAGCTGTTGTATAATGTCAGTTTTATAATTTTCGATGTTCCGTGCCGGCGAACAATCAAACCGGCCTCGTCTGATCTGTCGTGAATGATCTGATCTGTCTCCCCGTTTTGGGAGGTAGCGCCGGGAGGGAGGCGCCAGGGAGACCGGAGCAGAGCGCCGCTCACCTGCTCGTAGAGGTTGGCCAGCCAGTTCATGCCTTTGAGCTGGTAGCCCTTGAGCTTGCCGTTGAAGATGGTGGGCTGGGGGATGTCCTCGCCCGCCTGGATGGAGGGGTTGGACAGGCTGTAGCTCTCCCCGAACCCGGAGACGCTGGCCGTGTGCAGGGAGGCGCAGCGGCTGTCCTTGGCCTCCTCGTCAAACAGACGCGTCTGCGGGGGGGTGTGGGGACTAGAGTTAGGGATGGGGGGGGAGGGGGTCCCTATGGCATGTCTGTTTGATGTGTGTGTACATGTGTGTGTGCGAGTGGGAGACATACATGTGCGTTTGTCCACTTACCCGAGCCTGGTGTATCTGGTAGGCCTCTTTGGCGTTCCTCAGGGCCTGGGACTTGTAGTATTCACTATCTGTTGCATAAAAAAAAAAAAAACTAATCACACACTTACGGCGCCGCATCTCAAAATGACGTCACCCTAAAGGCCGTTCTGAGAGAGCGGAGAGCAGGCGGTACGTACCATAGTCCTCCTGGCCCACGTTCACCATCACCCCTCCTCCGATGTCGATCTGACGCTGGGCCGACGTGTCCTCCAGCTTCCTGAGGATCTCCTCCTGGCCGTCGTCCCCGCCCCCGGGACCCCCCGCGGCGCTCGCCTTGCCCCCCATGAAGTGGGCGTAGAGCTCCGTCTGGGTGATCAGGAAGTTCAGCTTGCGCTGCTGGCGCTTGGCCTGGGGACAAGGATGGGGGTGTGGTCGGGGGGTGGGGAGAGAGAGAGCGAGAGCGAGAGGAAGAGAGAGAGGAAGAAAGAGAGGAAGAAAGAGAAAGAGAGGAAAACAGAGAGACAGAGAGAGAGAAAGAGAGAGAGAGAAAGAGGAAGAGAGAGAAATCGATCTTTTCAATATCCCTAATTAAACCAGAAGCTTTGCCACTTCAACGTTTGGTGTTGACAGACCCGAGACACTGACACGGGACTAACGTTGTCTCTATGGCATCACCCTGACTCTGTGAGTGGCTGAGCCACCGTGTAGCGCAGCTGACCTCCTTCATCTCCTCGTCCAGCTTGCGTTGTTCCAGTGCCTCCTTCTCGGCCCTCTTCCTGTGTTCCTTCTCCACCTTCTCGTACTTCTTCCAGTAGAGCATCATTTCCTTGGTGAGGCGCCGGGCGCGAGGCAGCGTCTCTTTGCAGTTCTTCTGGGCCTGGATGGCCGCGCGACGCACCTCCCTCATGCACTGGTGAGCCAGCTGAACCGGGAGAGGAAACACACACGCGCACGCACGCACACACACACACACACACACTTAGATATACTGTAGAGCGAAGTCCCCAGAGGAACAAACTGAACTTGACTCATGAATACATGTCTGTGCAGTAACACAGCTTTGCACAAAAAAAAAGAGGATGCATCGTCACATTACTGTGGATCAGTGATCTAACCTTTTTGGCATTGGTCAAGACGAGGTTCTTGGCCGACGTTTTCTGCTTGAAGGTCTGAAAACAAAAGATGACAAACGCTTATTTTCAGACACCCAGTGGTCCATCGTGTAGAGCGAGTGTTCAAGTGCTATTCACCTGTCCTGTGAGATTACCCAGCGTACCTTGGGGATCTCCTTCTTGGCGATGGCGAGCCAGACTTTGCGTCGGCGGGCGTTCAGCTGCTCGACGGTGAGGTGTTTCTTCTTCACCATGGGCAGAGGAGCATCGTGGGAGAATTTGGCAAAGATTTTGGTAATATAAGAACGCCCCTCAGCGGAGAACTCCCCCTCACCCCTCTTCTTTTTCTTCTTGACTTTCTTCAGTTTGCCTGAGGGGGAAGCAAATTATATAAACAGATTATATCATCAGATTATATTATATAATCAGATTATAGATACAGTCGTTTGATTTTGTGCCCGAGCCATCCACTGGAAAAGAGTACAATTCCAAACAATGATAACTAGTGCTGTAGATCAGAAGTTTTTTTGGACCTACCCTTGAACTTCTTCTCATCTTTGAGCTTCTTCTTCTTAGGTCCCAGCAGGTGGCGCTGTTGCTCATAGAAGGGGTCATTGGTGGAGAGCAGCCCTGTGCTGTAGTACTGGTACTGCTGGAGCTGGGTGGGGAGGGATAGAGAGAGAGCAAGACAGAGAGAGAGAGAGAGAGACAGAGAGAGAGAGAGAGAGACAGAGAGAGAGATGGTCAGTGGTTCAGTTGACATTAGCAACAGAGAGACAGGTTTTGTTGTTTTTGTGGCTCCTGGATGTTGTTATAATGCCAGCATGACAGTTTGTAATTACATTCTTGCTATGCTACTGCCTTTTCTCTCTGCGTATGTACCTCACGGTCCGAGTGGAACTTGCTCTGGTGCTGTCTGGTGAACCTGTGCAGTCGCAGCATATCTTGCAGCTCCTCCCGAGACAGACAGAAGTCTGAGTCCTCTGAATCCGTGTCGGACTCTGTGGTGTCCTCACTCAGAAGGATGCTCTACATAGTAGTAGTAGGAGGAGGAGGAGGAGGAGGAGGAGGAGAGGGAGGAGGAGAGGGAATGAAGAGGGTTAGATGGAGGTGTGGAATGCTGAGATCGACATGCTTCATGCGCAGCAACAACTTAATTCTCAGTACGGATATGAACCCCTGGGAATACCTTGAGCCACTTCCTGCTCTTCTTCATCTTGGAGAAGTTGTAGAGACTGGCTTTATCTGCCTTCAGTTCTGTGGAGACGGCAGGAAGAAAGAGCTTAGACACAACCGAACCATGCCTGCACAGCAGGGGTTAATGAAGTACGAAGGAGCGCACGATGACAGCGAACTCACAGCGTCACAGTACCCAGTGAAATGAATGGGCGAGTGCTCGTAAATGACAGGATGAAGGTGCATGGGTGACAGTGTGGAGTAGGTAGGACCTCTCAGCAGGCCTACCTCTGCCTTGAAGCAGGGCTCCATTGAGAGGGTTGACCTCCACCAGTCCCTCCTCCGTGTCGCACGACTCCTCCTTCACCGTCAGGGCTGTCTGCTGATTGGCTGGCCCCAGAGACGGCCCCTCCCCCAAGGCTCCATCGCTGTCGTCGCTGTCATCACTACGATATGACAAGCATGCACGCGGTAAGCCCATAGACATCATAACCATCCCACACACACATCTATTCTAGGCTTCTGAAATGTGCACGGGGGACTGAATGGATGTGAAGGAGCCCTGGAACCCAGTGCGTTTGACCCCACACATCGCTGACAAAATAAACCTATTGCCATGACAATGAATATCTCTTCCAGCCAATTCTACGGCCGCCGGTCTTCCCCCCATCTCTGGCGCCGAGGTCTCTGTGGCCCCGCCTGCCTACCTGGTAAGGTCTCTGTTGAAGATGGAGGCGGTCTGGCGCAGGAAGCTGTCCAGCCTCAGGGACCTCTCCAGGTGCTGGAGGTGCAGAGGTTTGGCCAGGCCGGAGCCACGCGCCACCCCGGCCTCCGCCTCCCCTTGCCCGGACGCCATGCGGGACAGAGGCGCCTGCGCCCACCAGGGCAGGTACACTCACTGGGTGTAGGGGCGATGGGAGACAGGCATGAAGGGAGAGGGGAACGAAGGAGATAAGGATAAAAGACAGAACGAGCATGAGCTTTCATTGTAAAACTAGGCTTTTTTTCTCGGCGTACTCAACAGTGAAAAGGCCTGATGACAGTGGCTCAGTCACACGAGGACACATACTATCATATAGCATGAACTAGACCTTAGTGTGTAGACCTATAACCTTTCTATTAATAGACGTGGTGTGTCAACACAGAAAGGGGTATTTCAAAGGTGAAAGGTTACTGTACTTTCAAGCGTCACACAAAAGACAACCTATGGACCCATGGTAAGTAAATGAGTGAACTACTCTACAATGCAGAAGTTATGCTATGTTTTGTTTTGCAATGATATGCAGCTAATAATTTATGTGTTCTATTATGGACTAGGAGTGGGACAAGAAATCGATACAGCAATATATCCCCATATTTCCTCTTGTGATGCATTACTGATAAACTGACGGAAAATATTTTTTTGCCAAAACATGCGGGCGCATAGAGCCGACTTACCAGTCACTAGGCTACTCCACAACTGGTCTGCTTTCTGGCAGTAAGGCCTTTTGGCAGTTGATTTTACTTTGGAATGATGGCACACTTGGACATATTGCAGTCAGTGTGTGTTAATTGTTAAAGAAGCAATAAACTATAGCAATAAAAGACTATGCACACTGCTACATTGTTTCATCTCAGATCATACTGTGAAAATGACACCATGACCAATGCAGTGAATAAATAGATAATTCCTGCTTTTTAGTGGTATTTTTTTCCGTTACACATATCGTGAAATATCGCCGGATTGTCTTACAGTGTATCAAGTGTCGCAGATTCGCTGTATCGCAAAGTATCGTATTGTGACTTACTCTGCGATTCCCACCCCTATTATAAATTAAATTACAGGACCCGAGGGGGGTCTTAATTTCGCCACAGATGGACAGATTAATCCAGTAGCCTACAAGGCAGACATGCATATGTGATATAAATGCTTATAGCTTAATTTGAAAACAAATCAACAAACTATAATGTTAATGTCGAAAGTACTTTATATCAAATGGCCAGTGGTGAACTCGGTATTACTGCATCACATGTCAGTGGCTGCCAAGCTGACCAATCCAATGTTGCAGCAAGTGGACAACTGTCAAAAGAATATAAATATATAAAAGTAGAAATAAAAAGATATGATTGGCTCTCCGTAACTGTTTAGCCCACAATGCGATTTGACGTTTTACATAACTACTTTACTAACAAGTGAGTTTGCTGTAGTGTTTAGCTAACATTACTAGCAGTGAAATAGGCTAGCCAACCTTGGTGACTCACACTCTGACATATCGGAAGCCCGCTAGATAACGTTAGCCGTTAGCTGGCTGGCTCGCAGCTAACATCAGACGGATACAATGTTAGCTTGCTAGCTAGCTAAAGTAGGCTACATAGGGTCAATGTATGCAGCTGGTAGCAGTCCTGTTTGCAAGCAACATACGATACACATTGGCTGGTGAATGGTTCTACAGAACAAGAAAAAACTTAGCCGGATAAACACAGGGACTAACGTTAGCTATGTCAATTTTGGCATGATCGATCCTTTTCTTGCTTTGTTATGGCTAGCTAGCTGTCAACCTAGCTAGCTATGACTGGCCATACAAAATAATAAGATGGCAAGTTTAGTCCTGACTACTTCTAATTATTCAAATAGGGTCTGTCTCTTTAAGGCCACCTCCTCCCAGGACAAAGGACTCATATTGTAATAAAATTAATTTTAGGTTATTGCAGTTCTGATTGTTCCTGCGAGGCCTAGCTTCAAAGTTATCCCAAACCTCCCGTACCCTTGAACAGGCACGAGGGGGGAGACACCGCAGCCTCCGCTCTCTGATCCCCTACGTTCTAATTCTTTCTCCCTCCCGGCCATCTTCCCCCATTGCTCCTTCACCATATTACTTCTTAACACTTCCTCACCTTGGCCCCGTGTCCCCCTTTTGCGGTCTCTCGTAGCTGCTGCCGACTCTCAGTTCTCTCACTCCAAAATGGCGGTTCTAAGCAACGAGTGAGTCTGTGAGCTTTGAGTCGACAGCAACAGAGAGGCGGCCACTTTCTGTAACTGAGAGAGCAGGGACACGGCGCCATGGCGAGGGGAGAGCAGGGAGCAGGCATACTAATCATATGTAGAGAGGGTGCCGATTGCCTATCGGAGCGTCACTGCAATTATTCCGTTTGAAAACCACAACATACGTTATACATTAAACATTCGATTTTTTCTGTGTCCGATATGTCTTCTTGAGTCTTATTTGAACAACATATGCCGGATCATCGTTAGCTATCCGAATTCTATTGGTGTAGTCTGTTTATCACGAAGATTGCCGAGCTACATGTTACGTCACCCATAGGGTATCGCGAGCTCGTAACATTGTGTCACGGCATTCCTATAAAGCTTTTTGGCTCCAACATGTATTGAGAACAAAATCAAAGAACTGTTATCTTGTCGAAATGGCTGATTAGTAACAATATAACAACAAGTAGATGACGGTCAACACAGACTGCAGCTAGTGTCAGTCACCTCATAAACATATGTTATAGATACATTTGCATGTTTTTTGTGTATCCTTGAGGACTTATTTTGTAAAGATTATGCATCTGACCTGAAAACATTTGCAAAGCCACCATAACGGCTACTTCTCTAGGGTGGGATTCCATTAAGTATAAAAGGCCATATTAAGTCTGAGATGGTTTTATTGAAGCAAGCATATGAACAGTTGCAACCCATGTTGACTGATGTTGACCCGGTATCAGATAGATGTAAAAACAATGAGTTTGCCATTAGAAAAAAAAAAAAAACTAAAGTAAGCTTCTTCAATGCAGGTGCCACCAAAAGTCTTTGTACCGTAATCTATTTATTAAGTAAATTCCAAAACAATATTACTTATAATATTACAATGCATTTAATTGCATCCAAACTATTAAGAACATATGTTAATTTATGTTAGATTAGACCTTTAGACAGTGAATTGAGAACAGACAACATTTTCAGATTGTGATACACGTTGACTGAAACTTTAGCAAAAACACGAGACAAGTGCATGGGGCCTATTGGCCTTGAACGTGTTAACATTTGGAATATGATGAGCTGGCGAGAGGGCTTGTGGTTCTCTACTATTCACATAATTAGCACATAACCCGCGTATTTCAACATGTCATCGGGAAGGTACGTAGCCTACTGTAACCCTACAGTAGCCCACGGCAACACAAAACTTTAAATTCACATAAGTTTCCAGTTTCAAGTTTATAGGCAAAGCGTCTATATGTCTACAAACCTGCATCTCCCACATAGCTCTCACATAATACCAACGTATATCCTGTTGAAATTACATGGCAAGAGAGATGCATGAGAGGGCTCCAGCCCGCCTGATTCATAACGGCAAAGCTGTTTCAAAGCCAAAGCTGGGTCCATCATTCTCAGGTGGGGAAACGCCCCGCCCTTCAAAGCCAGCTGCTCTTCTCCTCAAACTTCTGCGGGTCGATGAACGGCTTGTCGATGGACTTGATCATTAGCTCGCAGCAGTAGACTACACGCACTCGCAGGCGATGGTGTAATCAATGTCCGACTTGATCTGGGACTCGGACGTCTGGGTGGCTACAGCCAGCTCCTTCTGCAGATCCTCCAGACGGCCCTGCTTGTAGGCAGACAGGTGAGGGCTCACCTCCTAGACACGGAATATTCATTATCCCTAAAGGACAAGACTTTTGCAGCAAACAAATGTGACACGCAGACGTGCTGTATAAACAAAATGGCATGAACACTACAAGGAATAGGAAAGAACGAGGAAAACGTCGGTGTAACTAGGCCTACTGTAGGCTACAATGGCCTGGCCTGACCGGAGCGAACATCCGTCCCTACCTGAAAGAGGCAGTCATGGTGGAACATGTGTCCACACAGTAACGGGTAGAAAGGCCTGTTGAGCAGGGGCAAGTCGCAGGCGGCGCACTTCTACTCGGAGTCCACCACGCCGTAGCCTACTTGTTCCTCGTCTCCTGGGTCCTGGATGTCTTCGCGGATACGCTTGGCGCTCTCGGTGGCCTCCTCCATCTCATGCTTCAGTTCCTTGATGTGCTCGTTGTATTCCCCCAGAGAGCTGCAGATGGCCTCCTGACATGGGATAGACGGATGAGAGAGAAGACGTGAACAATTCAAGGCAGGCTAGGAGTGCTTTCAAAGGCTGATCACTTTAATACCAGCTCTACACTGACACGGCCGGGTCAAGGGAACGCTAATGCAAAGAATAGGCTATACAGTACCCCAAAGAGGGCACAGCAACACCTTCACATAGTTCAAAACCTGGTTCTTAAAGAGTTAAATGGACCAGTCGAAAACTTTGTGGTCGATGGTGACGGAAGTCTGGGAAGAACGGCAGGATGTCCTCGATCTTGAGCAGGTTGCAGCTGGAGAGGCAGGTCATGGCCTTCTTCACGTCCTTCCCCTCCTGCACCACGTGGCGAGCGATCTTCAGCCACAGCTTCTCCCTCAGCTCCTCGTCATCCTCGGGCAGGTCTGCAGACAACGTGGCCAGGTCGACGTCCACCTGAGGTTTATGTGTGTATTTTATAGATACATTTGCATTTTTTTGTGTGTAGGCTATCCTTGAGGACTTATTTTGTAAAGATTATGCATCGGACCTGAACATTTGCAAAGCCATCATAAAGGCTACTTCTCATAGACCTAGGGTGGGATTCCATAAAGTATAAAAGTCCATATAAAGTCTGAAATGGTTTTATTGAAGCAAGCATATGAACAGTTGCAACCCATGTTGACTGATGTTGACCCGGTATCAGATAGATGTAAAAACAGAAAGAGTTTGCCAGAAGAAAAAAAAACACAAGTAAGCTTCTTCAATGCAGGTGCCACCAAATGTCTTTGTACAGTAATCTATTAAGTACATTACAAAACAATATCAATGTCACTAATAATATTACAATGCATTTAATTTCATCCAAACTATCAAGAATATATTTGTTAATTAATGTTTGATTAGACCATTAGACAGTGAACTGAGAACAGACAACATTTTCAGATTGTGATTACACGGTGACAGTGACTGGATGCAGCTGAAACTTTAGCAAAGACACAAGACAAGTGCATGGGGCCTATTGGCCTTGAACGTCTGTGTTGACATTTGGAATATGATGAGCTGGCGAGAGGGCTTGTGGTTCTCTCTACTGTTCACAGCAGAGTTAGCACATAACCTGCATATTTCAACATGTCATCAGGAAGATAAGTAGGCCTACTGTAACCCTGCAGTACCCACGGCAACACAGAGCTTTCATTCACATCAGTTTCCACCAAGTGGTTTCTAGGCAAAGCATCTTAGTCTCCAAACCTGCATCTCCCACATAGTTCTCACATAATACCAACAAGAGAGATGCATGAGAGGGGTCCAGCCCGCCTGATTCATAACGGCAAAGCTGTTTCAAAGCTGGGTCCATCATTCTCAGGTGGGGAAACGCCCCGCCCTTCAAAGCCAGCTGCTCTTCTCCTCCTCAAACTTCTGCGGGTCGATGAACGGCTTGTCGATGGACTTGATCATAAGCTCGCCGCAGTATACGCACTCGCAGGCGATGATGTCATCAATGTCCGACTTGATCTGCTCTCGACTGACGCTGGCGCTGCCCTTACCCAGGCTGGCTGCGTCGCCCTCCTCCTTCGGCGCCAGCCTATGGCGAGACTTGGACGTCTGGGTGGCTACAGCCAGCTTCTTCTGCAGATCCTCCAGACGGCCCTGCTTGTAGGCAGACAGGTGAGGGCTCACCTCCTAGACACGGACGACACAGAGTATTCATTATCCCTAAAGGACAAGACTTTTGCAGCAAACACATATGTGACACGCAGACATGCTGTATAAACAAAGTGACATGAACACTACAAAGAACGAGGAAAACGTCGGTGTAACTAGGCCTACTGTAGGCTACAATGGCCTGGCCTGACCGGAGCGAACATCCGTCCCTACCTGAAAGAGGCAGTCATAGTGGAACATGTGTCCACACAGGAACAGGTAGAAAGGCCTGTTGAGCAGGGGGAAGTCACAGGCGGCGCACTTCTCCTGGGACTCCACCACGCCGTACTTGTTCCTCATCTCCTGGATGTCTTCGCGGATACGCTTGGCGCTCTCGGTGGCCTCCTCCATCTCCTGCTTCAGTTCCTTGATGTGCTCGTTGTATTCCCCCAGAGAGCTGCAGATGGCCTCCTGACATGGGATAGACGGATGAGAGAGAAGACGTGATCAATTCAAGGCAGGCTAGGAGTGCTTTCTAAGGCTGACCACTTTAATACCAGCTCTACACTGACACGGCCGGGTCAAGGGAACGCTAATGCAAAGAATAGGCTATACAGTACCCCAAAGAGGGCACAGCAACACCTTCACATAGGTCAAAACCTGGTTCTTAAAGAGTTAAATGGACCATTCGAAACCTTGAAGTGGTCGATGGTGACGAAGTCTGGGAAGAACGGCAGGATGTCCTCGATCTTGAGCAGGTTGCAGCTGGAGAGGCAGGTCATGGCCTTCTTCACGTCCTTCCCCTCCTGCACCACGTGGCGAGCGATCTTCAGCCACAGTTTCTTCCTCAGCTCCTCGTCATCCTCGGGCAGGTCCGCACACAACTTGGCCAGTTCAACGTCCACCTGAGGTTTATGTGGGGGGCGGGGCAGGGGGGGGGGGGGGGGGGGGGGGGGGGGGGGGGGGGCAGGCACAGGTGAAATGTTTTAAGTCAAAAACCACTTAATTCTGAATCTGAATCCGCTAACTACATTACACACAGGAATGCAAAACCATGCCGCTGCTCACTTGCAAAGCAAGGTCCACAGCCTCCTCGTAGAGCTCCATGATCCTGTAGACGAGGACACAGGCCTGCCTGTAGCCGTGCTCGGAGCACAGGCGCAGGGCGTACTTCAGGTCGTAGTGGATCTCGGAGGCGTGCGTGCCCGCCTGCTCCAGGTACCGGAGCAGAGACTCGGGCTTGTACTTGGCATACAGGGACAGCAGGTAGTTGTGGATGGCCTCCTCCGTCACGGTCAGCTGGTAGACACAGAACTCCATGTAGCGGATGGTCTCGCTGATCTGCTGCGTGCTCCCCATCTGGCTGTAGTTCACCAAGGCCGGGATCAGCTTCTTGGGGTCCAGGCGGTCCCCCATCTGGATCCAGGCGTCCACCACCTTCTTGGGGATGTGCTGCATGAGGACCGGGGAGAACTTGTAGAAGAGCTTCTCGTCGCAGTGCTTGGAGAGCACCTCCAGGGCGGCTCCGTAGTCGTCGTGCTGGCAGTGGTGGGAGATGACCCGCTCGTAGTCCTGCATGATGACGGAGAAGTAGACCATGTCGTCCACGTTGCCGTGGCTGGCTAGCAGGTCGTAGATGGTGGTGCGGTTGTTGTAGAGGCACTCCTTGTTCTTGGCGCTGCTCAGGAAGCGGCGGAACTCTTCCTGCGTCTCCTGGAAGAGGTTGCCGGGGCCGTCGTCCGCCTCCAGCAGGCCCAGCCGGTTCAGGTACAGCTCCGTCAGCCAGGTGACCAGGAGGGTGATCTGGGTCCTCTCGCTCTGCTTCAGGTTGCCCAGCTTCTTCAGCAGGAACTCCTTGAGGGCCTCCTCCTGCTTGGCCTCGATGAACTTGAGCGCGATCTCCTCGAAGTAGTTCTGCGTCAGGGCGTAGCACTTGGCGCTCTCTATGTAGCGCTTGTTCTGGAAGCAGTGCTCCGCCTCGCGGGCCAGCACCATGTCCATGCACTCGGGCCGGTCGCGGCAGTACTCCTTGGCCAGGTCAAACTTGCTCATGCTCATGTACATCTGCCACACGTCCCGCGCCTCGCGCTGGATGTGGTAGCGGAAGACGGCCTTCTCCGTGTAGATCCAGACCAGGCCGCCCGCCGGGTCCTTGATCATCTTCTTGAGGGTGCCGAACTTGTCGGGGAACACGTCCTCGTGCACCACCTGTCCGTTGAGCGTGCAGATGGCCTTGACGCGGTCGGGTAGGAGCAGCAGGAAGTGGAACTGGGTCAGTACGATGGAAATGGGCTTGTTGAAGCTGAAGTCTATATCCGGAGTGTATTCCCACACCTGGGGGAATGAGAGAGGGGGTAGAGAGGGATGACGAGAGAGAGAGAGTAAAAAGAGTTAATACCAACAAATAAATAAATAAAACTGACCACCAAATGGAGGTCTGTGGAGTTTTAAAATGCTCACCTTTTAAAATGCTCACCTTAACATCACTGAGGAGAGAGTCAGGTCTCACGTAGTCCAGCTGGCCGTAGAGAACTCCATTACCCATCATCCACGCGAAGGCCTTGGGGCTGGAGCGCAGCTTGGAGGTGTAGAAGGTGATCTCGCTGTAGCCCATGTTGGCCGGGAACTCCTGGAAGCTGGGCAGGAGGTCCTGGTTCTGGGTAAAGATGGAGCTGAAACCCTGCTGCTCGGAGCCCTCCGCCACCCGGCCCGCGAACTGGAACAGGCGCTTGCGCGTGGTGGCGATGATGAAGTACTTGTTCTCCAGGCCCCGCTCCACCTCCAGGCAACAAACCGGCGCAGGCTTCCCGTCCTCCTCCAGACAATGCACCTGGGAACGGGCAGCGTTTCAATACCATAATGCTCAATACCATAATGCTCAATACCGCGGCTACAATTCAAAGTTGCGACAGCAGGTAACAGCGGCTGCACATCTGCAGGCAGGAGCGAGGTACGTCTCGCTGGGATGCCCGTCGACGGAACATCCACCTGTCTAAAGTACTGGTCCTGCCCGTCGACGGAACACCCACCTGTCTAAAGTACTGGTCCGGGTTGGTGTTGAACAGGCTGCCCTCGGAGGCCGAGATCTCGGCCTCGAAGACGATGCCCAGGCTGGTCCCCACGAGGATAGGCCCGGTGTTGGTCTCGGTGCCCAGCAGCTTGTTCCAGCCCACGCTCTCGATGAGGTGGCCGCGCCAGCGGGACAGGCTGCGCACCTTCTGGGTGTTCCTGTTCAGGTACAGGCACTCGTTGGTGCTCAGGCTGATCACCAGGTGAGAGCCTGCAGAGAGGAGGATGGGAGGAGACGGAGTTTCTACTGTGTTATGACTGGGGTTTCATAATCCATTCGCACACATACAAATCCTAATCATTACCATCTAATAAAAGCAAGAATACGCAGGAAGAGGCTTTAATAAGTACACCAAAATAACCCTTGCTTGGTCCCTTGCTTGGTTCCTAGTCCATCTTTCGCCGCAGGCTCAAAACTCACCTATTCAAGAAGTAGTAACAGGATCTTCCATCTTAAGCACTTGTATTTATAATTTGCAAAATGTATTTATATTTTGCTACTCTTGCACTTTGGCTACAGCACTAGATTATGCTCTTAGTCACTTATTTACAAAGGAGATACACTTGTGAGTTCTGGCGAGTAGTAGTACACAACTACCTACGTTAAATGCAATTTTTGTCACTGAGTAAAAGTGTCTACTACATCACTGTAATGTAATGGTATGATAATAACACATGGATCATGCCAGAGAGGAACATTAGTTAGGCCTAAAAGGTTCAATGGTCTGTCCCCATCTCTTATCTGGACAGATTCAGTCATGCTGCTCACCTGTGGGGTCTAGGAACAGTCTGTGTACTCTGCTGTCATCTTTTCTTCCCAGCTCAATCTGGTTGGGCTGGTCTGGCTTGGCAAGATCTATCCTGAAAAATCAATAGGTGGTAGATTAGGCTAACGTTTATTAACAGACTTCGCTCTGGAACCGCTCCTGTGTAAATCATTTATTGACTGATCATCGTGAATGACTGTCTACTTTAGAGTCTAATCCCATCACTTCACAATCATGTCAAATCACAAGATGAGCCATTAACACCTTCAAGTTTCTTACAAAGAGGGCATGGTTAGCAGGCTTATCTAGCCTTAACTTGAATAAGGCTGGATGATCACTGACTAGGGTGATGAGTAGATAGAGTTATAGAACTGAAGAGAGAATAGAATAGTGTTAAATGATAATAGTTACCAACCTAAGAAGTGTGTCTTTGCCTAAACTCATGCATAGCTGATTGTTGCACACTGCAAAGTGGTTGATCTTCTCAGGGGGTGTGAAATCGATCCTCTGCTTGTTAAAGATGGGCTTCTCTTCCTCCAGTCGCACGTTTACGAACCCTGGGTGTGACCAAGCAGAGGCTACTCATGAGATCACTGCAGCCTGCCATCACTACCATTGCAATCATCATCATCATCATCATCACTCCAATTCACACACCTGTTATACATCATTCACAGCGCTATAGTATAAGGTAGCTAGTGGATATGAGCAAGCTCATTACATGCAATTTGCGGAACAAGTTGCAATCAAAACGCTAAAGCAAGCTATCTAACGTTAGCTGACCAAGCCCCTGGCCCTGTACCTGAGTGAGTTATCCCGATGTTAGCAGCTGATAGGCGGCTGTGCTGTTGCACCGGGTTCCGGATATTCTGCGAGTCCTCGTATTCATCAAGTATAGATGCCATTGCTGAAATGTATCTGATAGATAAAAACAAGCTGGCACACCAATTGCTAAAACGACAGGTCAAATGATAGCATGACTGTCAACCCAACGGCAATAGCATTAGCCCTCTAGCTAGTTCGCTAGCTAACTAGTCACCTAACTCACTAGCTATCCTAATAAGCACGTTTTCGGGCCTGATGTATCCTTTTCCATTAGTGTTGTGAGAATGATTCCGAATAAACAATAGAAATGTCTACAATTGTATAGATTGTATCGTGCAAAACATGCCAATTCATAGCAGCTTCAGAACAACACTACAGTGTAGACCAAACAAGTCAGGTGACGAACTATTCACGTGACCAAGCGAGCATTATTATTTGCCACTTGGGGGCGCATTTTGTCTAATTTTCAATTATAAAACTTTTCAGGGTAGTTTTAGTAGATAGTCCAATATCCTCTAACTTTGACTCACATTTTGTAAAAGTGTAGGCTAAGATCAAGAGCTGTGCAGTTACAGGATAGCATAATGAATGAATTAAATGCCATAGGCTACATTCGTTTGCATCCTTCAACTAGGCTATGGCTATTTTAGTTTTTCTTCTTTACATTTTATGGCCAGTGGCCACTGTACATAGCCTAATTCAATGAGGACTTTAACAGACAACTGAAAGTGGCTTCATCCTCTGTAGCCCAAAGTACTGTTTCACACCTTTCCCTTGATCTGCGCGGTAGGAGTGGTTATGCAAATCATAACCTGTTCGAACGGAAAGATGTCTAAAAACCGAGATGTCGTCACTCCATTCACAGAAGAGCCGAGTGATGTGTAGCAGCCACACCAGAGCACACTTTCCCAGAGAACTTCAGGCGATCGACACGCACGGCGAACATTCACTTTAACCGTTGGACATGCCACCTCACATGGATTATTTCTATCAAGAATCTCGAGTCCCCTCCGCTTGCGGTCTGACTCAAGAGGACGAGCTGGAGACAGCGGCGATCAGCTGCATGCTTGTCGGGGACCCAGCTGTGGGAAAGACCAGCATGATTGTCAGCTATACCACGAACGGATATCCCATGGAATATAGACAGACAGGTTTTGATGTATTCTCAGGTGTGTAGGACTACCCTTAAATTATCATAAACGTATTTTTATCTTAGAATTATCTTTTATTGAATTATTGCACCCATGCTGCCTGATAATGATAAATGTGCCCCCTCCTCAACAGGCCAGGTACAAATTGAAGGAGCACCGGTCAAAATACAGTTGCTGGACACAGCTGGACAGGTAATAACTTCTTGAATATCTAATTAAGCTTGGCTTACATAGGGATTCAATTTTATTTTTTTCCTTTGGTAGGTTATAGTGACAGAATACATTTTACTTGGATCTGTTTCTTGGAAAGGTTTCCTCTTCTGATTTATGTTTACTTATTTTCAAAGTGAAAAGGGATGGGCTATAGATAGACACTGACAGACATACAGATATGCTTTGTGTTTTCATCTCAAATATGATAATATTGCCACTAAAGATTGTGCTTCACACAAAACTCCTGCTCCCACTTGATTAGTCATCTGATGACGCACAGTCTGCTTGTTCATCACTGTCTCTTCTACTGATCAGATAAGATAAGACTTTATTAATCCCCAAGAGGGGAAATTGGGGTTAAAGTAGCAAGTGAAAAAAACACTGAATACAAAAGAAGCAGAGAAAGTAAACATAGTATAATAACAATAACATAACAATAAAGTGAAACATGCACATAACATAAATGCAATTATGTTTCACTATGAAAATAAATATAGAATTTTGAAAAATCTATAACCATTTTGGGCATGAGGGGGGTCTCAGGCATTTTGTACAGTATGAAGGCTGTTGTTGAATACACTAACCCGATCTCTCTCTCATGACATTTCAGGAGGAATTTGATGATTTCCGTTCGCTCTCCTATGCCCACATGGACGTCTTCATCCTGTGTTTCAGCGTGGTCAACCCCTCCTCCTTCCACAACGTCACCAAGAGATGGATCCCAGAGATCCGGGCCTGCAACCCCTCCTCGCCCATCATCCTGGTGGGGACCCAGTCAGACCTCCTGCTGGACGTCAACGTGCTCATCAACCTGGACCGCTGCAAGGTCAAGCCCGTCCTGAGTGCCAGGGCACGGAGCATGGCGGACAAGATCAGGGCCACGGACTATGTGGAGTGCTCCTCCCTGACTCAGAAGAATCTGAAGGAGGCGTTTGACGCGGCCATCTTTGCCGCCATCAAACACAAGGCCAGGAAGGTGAAGAAGAGGCGGCTCTCGGACAGACGCACCAAGGCCTTCTCCAAATGCAGCTGGAAGAAGTTCTTCTGCTTTATCTGAACTAACTGACTGGGCCTATTGGTCCTGGTTGGGAACAGATTTCATACTATTTATTAATCTCTAAAGACTATTTATAAAGACTTTTATCAAGAGCATTGGAAACCAATCACAGATAACTAGTGGAAGCAACAGTAGTAGGACTGTGGGAGTCCTCTCTCGCTCAGCCAGTGTCTGAGGTCTGGTTTCTGGGCTGGGCTGATCTCAGCGATAAGGCAAAGTTGATTACACCAAAACATCTATTGTTAGCAGAGTGCCATAACATGTCAAACATAGCCCAGCCCAACACCATATGGACAACAGCGTGTAGGCTCCTGGACAGGGATCAGGTGAAGCACACAAATTACCAGGAGACTGAACCGAGAGATACAGCCCAACCTGGAAGGACTGGAACATCCTGTCAGAGGCAGCCATGTAAATGCAGTGAATTTGCATGGATTGGGTTTTGCTGCCCACTCCCGCTCTGACCTGGATTGTGTCAGGGAGAGGGAGTGGGCAGAGAGAAGGCATTAGTCGGTTGTTAGCTTTTCCTCTTTTGTGCTCAGCGCTGCCCAGAGCTACCCAGAGCCATTCACGTGCAAGCCGTCAGCACAGGCCGAAGTGGACAGTGCTAGGTGTCAACTTCTGACCTACGTGTGAACCGACTGCCTACCCAGGTCACTGTATTGTTTGCTGGGGGTTGATTCAGTAAACCAACAGTGTCAACACCTCTCCCCAATTGAAATTTTGGAGATACAAAGTTCTCTTTAGATGGTGATTTGTGAAGGGTGATTGAGTAATTCACCAGAGAGAGAGAAGAGAACAATCGATTCAAGATTCAAGTTTTATCTGTCACATGTAATGTAGAGTGTACAATCACAGTGAAATGTTGCTGTGATTGTACACTGCAAGTTACATGATGTGACAAATACAACTTGAATCTTGAATCCGTATCTTGGTTATGTCTGGGGAGTGTTTGCAAACTGAATGTATACTCCAATACCAAGCTGAGAGGCCCAGCTAACTAGCCTCCGTCTGGGTCTTCTCATCCTGTCCCCTGGTCATCTGCATGTGTAAAGGTGGGCACAGTGGGGATGCTGACTCAGGCCTACAGACCCAGGAGGTTATAATGACCCGGGGGGGGGGGGGCTAAGGCCCAGCTGACCCCCTCCCAAACTGCCCCCAGTGAAATAAACTGTCCTGCTCCATAGTCACTGTTTGTTTACGATGAACACACTCCTCATCTCCAGGACAACCTGCTGCTTTACAGGTGACACTGTGTATGTTATTAGGGAGCTGAATAGCTTCTGCTTGAATGTAAACATTCACTGTTAATAGCCTTGGTGCCTGTCTGTTTCTGTAATGACTGTAATATTCGCAGGCTAGATGGTCTCTGGGTCATGTTGATGAGGCAATAGCACCAAGGCTAAGGCTTTTTATGCTTCTTGTGGAAGTAGATGTGATGTATGTAAAAGCTGTTCTGTTTCTTCAAACAGTTCTTTGACAATTTTATTTGCAGTGTCACAAATTATACTGATGTTGACTTTGTTGCAGTAATCCATGAACTATATGTTTTTGCGAAATTGTAACTTGTTTTTGTCACTAATCAATATATTATCTCATGTTCTACCATATTTTGTTGGAGGAAAATGATAAAAAAAATAAATTATGAAAAAATACAACTTCTTGTCTTTTCTATAAACTGAGCACCTGGGAAGAATGCATGTTTACATCTCCTCTGTAGTTCAGCAACCAATACACATGTCTGTCTCTCAGAGTGAGAAGACTGTCTGTTACACGACCACTGGAGGTCTATGGTGCTTAGAATTGTCCTCTACAGTGAGACAGTACTCTGCTCCAACCCTAAGCGGTATTATGTATCCAACACCTAGGTTCCTTACCTGAGTCCTCCTCCTGTCCAAAGACATGGTAAGTGACCCCAACTACATATCGAATGAATGTGACCCCAAGAGTTTTTCATGGTATTGCAAAGTCACATTGTCAGCGATTATCGATTGTTTGAACCTGAATGGGTATCTAGAAATAAATATATATGATCAATTGATTTTTTTAAGAGAGTGACTGGTGTTGAAATATGTTGTATGTTGCAATGTAAGAAACCATTTATTGACTTGAAAACATGAAGTGTGGTAGTTGGGAAAGGAAAGAAAGAGAGAGAAAGAAAGAGAGAGAGAGAGTAAGTGTGTATGTGTATGTCTGTGGATGTAGCATGTGTGTATGTGTGCCAGCCCAGCACACACACATGCACACACACACACACACACACACACACACATACTGTATATGTGGGCGTGACAGGTTTCTTGTCTGAAGGGGGAGAAAGCAAGGGACTGTGGGTGAGTAATGCAACGCTCTGGACACCAGTAAAACATCACTGCAATCTGGCAGATACTCATCAAGAGGTCATCCATATTGCACAACTGATATAAATGTGTCACTGTTATGCTTGAAGGAACACTCTCAGTGGTGGAATAGCAGACCTCCCATTTCCAACACTGATTCAAGAGATTCGAGATTCAAGACTTATTTATTGTTATGTCCTTCATACAAGTGAGTAAAATGCTTGGGTTCTGGCTCTTCAGTCTTGCAGAAACAACAGAATAATAAGAATTACTATTCTAATAATTAAGTATAATATATAGTATACTTAAGTATAATTAAGTATTCTAATAATTAAGTATAATATCATCTTCTAATATTAGATGTAACTAGAAATGGTGCTCAGAGAGCACAGACCTCTGCCCCTGAATGTGTTTCGTGGCTTTGTGCCACGTTGCCCGCTTAAAGTGAACGGGCTTTAAATAAGCTCCAAAATGTAATTGGCCTATGCTACACCCCTCCACCGAGTTTCATGAAAATCGGTCTGTTAGTTTTTGTGTAATCCTGCTCACAGTCATACATAAGGACAAATACACACCACCAAAAACATGACCTCTTGCCCTGTGCTGTCGCTGGAGCGGTCATTAAAAAATGTGCAATACAATAGAACAGTGCTACCACACAATAAAAGGTGAAGGTATGGTGGGTATAACGTGTAGGTGCATGAAGAGTGCTAATGTGCATTGTTTGCATGATAATGTGCTTATGTGCACATTCTGAGTCTACACAGTCTGAGTGTGTCTGACAGTGACCTCAGGAGAGGCAATAGAGTGCGGTCAAAGGTCAAGGCACTCTGTCATCCTACACCACTGGCACCAGACAGCACATGCTGCACTCTGCCCTGACCCCAAGCCGTGCGGTCAAACTTGAGCCAGCGGGATTGCACTCTGCCCTGACCCCAAGCCGTGTGGTCAAACTTGAGCCAGTGGGCCCTGGCAACCCTTAAAAAATTCCAACCTTAAAAAAAAGAAGAAGGAAAAGAAAAGAAAGGTGTATCTATTCTTATACACAGAAGTATAATGTCCTCTTTAACTAGTCATTGGGAGAATTATTTTTGTTTTCATTTTATTTCATTTTATTTCATTTTATTTCATTTTATTTCATTTTATTTCATTTTATTTCATTAAGAAATAATTTGTGTATGAAAGAAGAGGATGTCAGAGCCACCTGGAGTTTAGGGAGGTGTTCACTTCTGAGGTTATGAACCCCCTCAGGTTCTGGTCACGAAGGCCATGAGAGTCTTAAAAGAACTTCCCAAACAAGTCAAGTCTTATTTATGACACACTTCAGCCGAGGCACAACCTGAGATTGACCAAACAGGAGCACAGAGGATAGAGGAAGACATGCACACAAATATGGAAAGATGGATTATGTGGAAATGTCTACCCCCCAACACACACACACACTGATTGTGCAATCAAGTCCAAGTCGGAGGACAGGTTTTAGGTTCCCATGAGCGAGGTGTTCTTCTCCTACTTCTCCTCCTCCTCTCTTGCCCACAGTTAGTCATCCCTTTGTTCCTCAAGCTCTCCCACCAGCAGCAGGCCTACCGTTCGTCTTCCCAGGGCTCCCTGCCTGTGGCGACCGGTGACTGCTCTGGCGGCGCGCCAGTTTCACCCGCGCCCCGGTTTCACCCAGTTCACCGTCTACGGCGCCTCTGCCAGGGGACCGGTCTGTCCGCCAGCCCGGGACCAACGGGCGCATCGACGGCTGGGGCTGCCAGCGGGAGCCGGTTGTCTGTCACCCTATGACCTGGTCATCATCTACAGCCCCGAGAGAAACCGCGGCGCTGTGCCTCTTCGACGTGAACACACACACACACACACACACACACACACACACACACACACACACACACACACACACACACACACACACACACACACACACAGTGGACGTTGTGGATTTTCCACCGTAACATGATGAATCTTAGGCTTGGGTGTGTGTTTGGGAAAGACTGTTTGGGATATAGGAGGTGATCATGGTTGAGAGAGTTTACCTTACTCACAGATAAGCCGTCCAAGTCCCATGACACTATGCGCTCATGATTGACTCACGGTTGGAAATCCACCTTAATACGTGATAATCATGTACTGTTCTGCTCCTAACCTCTCTGTCACTCCCCTCCTGCTCTCTGACCACTATTTCATGTCCGACTCCCTCTCCCTCCCCTCTTTCCTTTTAATTCCTCCTCCTACCCACATGGTTACTACCCGTGGCCACCTCCACTCCCATCCACCCCCACTCCAATCCTAAAAAACTCTTTGAAACTTTCTCTTCACTCCAAACCCCACCCCCTTCTCCCTGATGGTTTTGCCAACTTCTTTCACAAGAAAGTTAACAATATCAGATCCTCTTTCCCCCATCCCCTGTCCACGCTCCATGCACCAACCAAACCTCTCCACCCTCACCCTCTCTTCCCTCTCTGCTACCCCCTCTCTCCATGTCCCACGTTACCCTACCTTCCTCCCCTCTCCCCTAACGAGGTCCTCAACCTGTTACATGTAGCTGCCTCACCACCTGCTCCCTAGACCCTGTCCCCTCCTCTCTCCTTCAGTCTATTGCGCCCAAACTCCTTCCCTTCCTAACCCACCTCATCAACACATCTCTTGTATCAGGATGCTTTCCCTCTGCTTTCAAGACACCCCCTTCCTAAAGAAACCATCACTTGACCCCTTGAAACTAAAAACCGGCTGCCCTTCTATAGTATCCTCTCTATCTGAAACACTATCTAAAACATTTGAACGTGCTGTCTTTAGCCAACTGTATCATATCTCCACCAGTTCAACTGCCCTAAGTTGTCTCACTCAACTTCCCTTCTCCGTTGTCTCTGCTGGCTCCCTGTAGCAGCTCTCATCCAGTTTAAGTGGTGCTATACAGGGTAATGAAAGGAACAGCTGCTTCCTACCTCCAGGCCTTGGTCAAGCCCTACACTCCCGCCCAACCACTTTGCTCTGCTGCCTCGAGGTGATTGGTTGCCCCATCGCTCTGACTCTCTTGTGGCCGATTGACCGGGTCACGGCTCTTTTCCGTCCTGGCCCCACAGTGGTGGAATGAATCGCCCACTGAAGTCAGGACAGCAGAGTCGCTGCCCATTTTTCGCAGCGGGCTGAAAACTCACCTCTTCAAGAAATACAGTACTACCCTGACCTGACCTTCCTCTTAAGCACCAGTTGTATTTGTACTGTAGCTATTCTCGCACTTTTACTTTAACAAGTTTAAGCTTTTAGATGCTTGTTTATCAAAATAGATGCACTCATTACAATGTAATGTAAACATGTAGTGGTATTGTGTTGAAATATACAGCACACTGAGCTTATTAGTCCTGATTTGATTTCCAAATCTATAAGCTGACATTTTTGTATGACGATATAAAACTCTGCTTCTACAGTAGGCTATGTCATAAATTGAGCTTCAGACATGCAGCCGTGAACAGATTTGTCAATCATACCGTGTTGGCACGTTGCAAACCGCTAATCACTTGTGTGAACAGTCAACTGCCAGTTTCTCTGGGGCTCCCAGCTGCTGCTTCTGTCTGCGCCTCCAGGCAGCAACGTTCACTACTACTCTCCCATGCAAAACCCAGTTTCGACAACAGTCTGTGTGTGTGTGTGTGTGTGTGTGTGTGTGTGTGTGTGTGTGTGTGTGTGTGTGTGTGTGTGTGTGTGTGTGTGTGTGTGTGTGTGTGTGTGTGTGTGTGTGAGCTTGTGGCTTAGAGCTTGGAGTAGACGTGGGTTTGCAGCCGTTTCTCTTTCGTCATAATTGAAAAACAGACAAACAATGGACGTAATGCCAACTGAACTTAAATGTCGTGTCGTCTATTTTAATAACTGAAGGAGCGTCAAATGTCAAATGCAGGCTATGAATTGAGCCTAGTTAGTATTGCTTTGGTGGGGTGTGATGGGAAGTGATTGTAATAGGCCTATATTTTGCTGTGACCTTCCTTCCATACTTGAGAGAACCATTGAGAGGGAAATAACAGTGCTTCAGATTGACCATCAAAGCAGTGCTGGACTGATGATCCACCTCTCAGGCTGGCTGAAGTGGACATTTAGCACACAGGAACTGATTAGCCATATTACCACTTCAAACAGCCAATCAGAAGGCCATTACATCGTCACTGATGACCGTCAGATCCAAGCCATTATCAGCACTTTACGACTCATCACGCCGCTGGACAGGCGGGTGTGAAAGGATCGGCCCCTCCAGTGAAGGAGAGAGGGAGAGAGAGGGAGAGAGAAAGAGAGGGAGAGAGAAGGGGGGGGGGGGTGGAGAGGAGTGGGAGACAACAGTGCACAGATAATGACTCAGCTGCTGACTTTCATCAGCCATGCCACCCTCATTACAATAATCGTGACGATGGTCCACTCTGTTTGTACAGCTATTAAAGACCCCAAGGACACTTTGCAAATGTGAAAACACATTTTAAAAGCATGGCAGTATAATCCTTCTGCTCCCCGAGGTCTAACTTCGAACGTTCTTAGCCCTAGCAATATTAAAGCAACAAAAGCTGAACTCCTCTGAGCAAGTTGTTTTATTCAGTGTGTGCCAATGTGTGACTGTCCCCTCACCCCACCCAACTCACAGCCACCAGCCTCCAACTTCCTTACACCCCAGAACCCAACGCTGGTTTTAACACACCGCCCACTCCACCTACTGTAACATGGTGATAGCTCCAATCTTATCAACATACACTCAATCCCTCAATCCACAGGACAAATCTACCTACTCAACATCTGATCTCGTCACTGAATGACCATGTTATCTTTTAAGGAATGTTCTGTTTGGAGTCTTCACACCCAGGCTTCTCAACACTGTTTGAATGTAAACACAGGCAGTTTGATGCAAGGAGAGAGATCACACCAGATGGCCGGCATGCCATCACCCAGGTGTCAGATACACATTGGCTGTTGCGGATTAGAGCGACGACCGAACGGTGATTGTCCAAACAGTCTACAGTAACTTCCTGTCGTCAGCTCTGTTCCTTCATTTGCTTTTCTTTTAAAACCCTGTGCAGAAGAGCTAACCCCAGCATGGTGCCCCATCTTAGACTCACATACTCTCCCTGGCCTCTGGAAAAAAAATCTATCATTGTTCCAGTTCCAAAGAAACCTTGTCTGACTGAAAATAATGACTATAGACCTGTGGCCCTGACTTCGACTGTTATGAAATGCTTTAAAAGATACATGGTGTGTGCACTAAAAGCAGAGATAAAATCAGAACTAGACCCATTTCAGCTTGCCTACAGGCAAGGGCAGAGCACGGACGATGCCATTATCAGCATCACCCATTTTGCCATCAAGCACCTGGAAGACTCTAAGTCCTATGCACGCCTACTATTTGTTGATTTCAGCTCTGCTTTTAATACCATGCTGACTCATTTGATGATCACAAAACTGAAACAGATGAGTGTTAACCCTTTTATAACTAAATGGTATTTTTCATTTTTAACCAATCGAACCCAATGTGTTAGAGTTAACAATACCGTTTCGGGAGCCAGATCAATGAGCACAGGGGCCCCACAGGGCTGTGTTAGCTCACCAGTCCTCTTTACACAAACGACTGCAGAAACACCCACCCTGGTAACTATATTTTTAAATTCTCAGACGACACCGCTATCCTTGGCTTACTGCATAAGGACACAAGTCCTACCTTGACGAGATAGAGAGGTTTGTGCAGTGGTGTGACGCCAACTACCTCATGCTCAATGTAAAGAAGACCCAGGAGATGATCCTGGACCCCAGGCCAGTGGGGGACCACAGCCCAGTGATCATACACGGGGAAGCCATCTCTGAGGTCTGCTCATATAAATACCTGGGCGTTCATCTAGACAATACATTCAGCTGGAGCACCCAGGTGGAACGTTTGTGCTCTCGTTTACAGCAGAGATTATACTTTCTGCGCAGACTCAGGGTGCATGGGGTGGACAAGAAGATCATGTTCCTATTTTATCAGGCTGTATTAGAGAGCATTGTTAGGTATGGGATGTCTGCATGGTACGGCAACCTTAGTGTGAAGCTGAAATCCAAGCTTGCTCGCCTGGTCCAGACTGCCATGAAAGTCATGGGGAGGGAGGAACATCAGTCTCTCCAGTCCTTGTATGAGCAGTCTGTTTCCAGGCAGACTCAGGGTATATTGTCTGACCCGTCCCATGCTCTACATGCCGAATTTCAGCTTTTGCCCTCGGGCAGGCGGTACAAGGCACCCAGCTGGAAACTGAATCGTTTTAAATACTCATTTGTGCCGACTGCAGTTAGAATGTTGAATGGGGCCAAATGAAGGAATTAAGTTGTGCAATAGTTAAGGTGTCTTCTTCTCTTAGTCTATGTATGTGCAATGTGTTGTGTTGTGTGGTGTGTTGTGTATGTGCAATGTGTTGCGTTGTGTGGTGTGTATGTGCAATCAGTTGTGAGTAATATGTGCAATGTGTTTTGTATGTGCAATATGTTGTGGAGAATGTGTTGTGTGTGTAGTATATGTATGTGAGACGTGATGTGTTGTCCTCCTCTGTTTCTATGTATAGAGTTGATTTGTGCAGCAAACGAGTCCAAGACAAATTTCCCTGAGGGGACAATAAAAGTATATTCTATTCTATTCATTTCCAAGCAAAGTTTGGGAATCATCTGTGTACAGGATAGCAGTGTGACATACCATGGACTAAACCCCATCCAGATCAGTGGAAATGAAAGACATTGGACAAGGACTGGATGTTCTCAATACTGCTGCTCGTGGCTTTTTTGAAGCATCTGTGTGACAGTTAGGCGTTATGCTTATGTCTGAATATTGAGCTACATTATTTGCATAATGGGAAGGTAAACCTTGATTGGCTGCTAGCCCCTGTATGGGGTGTGTTCATGTCTGGGAATCAGGGGGCGGTGATGTTCTCACACTGTTTGGGGGGATGAGGTAGGGAGGGAGCGCATGGGTGTTGTGACACACACAAGAGACACACGTTAGCTAAGTGGCACAGCGGCAAGTGAAGACTTGATGCCACCAGAAACAACTGACAGTGTCTGAGGAACCCCTTTCTATACACACATGTGCACGCACGCACGCACACACGCACGCACACACACACACACACACACACACACACACACACACACACACACACACACACACACACACACACACTTTCACAATGCCAGTGTACTGGAAAGTTTGTTTACACACACATGTCCAAATAATAGAACAGTTTCTCAGAGTCTCATACAAGCTTGTCGTGGCATGTTGTGTTGTGAGTGACTGCTGAGGTGGACATTACTCACAGAGCAGCATGTCGCCAGTTGACTCATCTCCTGCCATCCGTGTAAATAACAGGAGGTGTGGCGTCATCAACTTTCAGATGAAGAACTACAGTGTATGGATCCTGTTAAGTCATGGCTGCTCCAGACCAGACTGTGTCTGTTTAAAATCAAAACATGAAACAATAATACTGAACAAAACAGCTTGGCTCCTCTAGTGGAGTCGTTAGGGCGGCACGTAGCTCAGGAGGATTGGAAGGTCCCTGGTCCCTGGCTGGGGATCGGAAGTTCCTGGTTCAATCCCAGCTTCCGGCGGTGTGCCGAAGTGTCTGAACCCCAAATTGCAGTACTTAGCACTATTGCCTCACAGCAAGAAGGTCCTGGGCCTTTCTGTGCAGAGTTTGCATGTTCTCCCCGTGTTCGCTAGGGTTTCCTCCCAAGAACCCAATACGAAAAAGAACAGATACTCTTCAGTCCTGTCCCTGACCAGGACATGGACTGAGCACTTGGACTTGGGTGTGTGTGTTGTCTCACCGTGTGGCAAATAAAGACCCCTCGGGTCCAGAAATTATTATTATGTTTAAAGTCATACACAGGACAACACAGAAGCACAGTCCCGCAGCAGACCCCAAAGTTACTAACAGGAAATCTTATTTGATGGCTACAAAAGTATTCGTTTGGATGCGAGTCGTGACCACAGAGGCTGCGGCCAGGGGAAGCTGAGCGTAGAGGTACAGGTAGAGCTCTTGTGCAGTGACGCTACAGAGGAGTAAACTATCCTGATGGAGAAACCTCACAATGACCATCTCAGGTTACCGACATCTGGTTAACAGGAGGTGACGCTGGGCCGCCTTTCACCAGTGCAGAAGAGACTTCTGGGAGATTCCACGCCATGGCCCGCCGGCCCTTTGCTAGTCTTCCAACTGTCAGTTGATTGTGATGTCAGAGGAAGTGTGTGTGTGTGTGTGTGTGTGTGTGTGTGTGTGTGTGTGTGTGTGTGTGCGTGCGTGTGTGTGAGTGAGTGACGTAGTGAATGTATCACAGGCATGCAGGAACGATGGGGGTATTTCTGGACAGGTGACGTCTTTGCGAAAACATCTGATCTGCAAGTGCTGATTATCCAAAAGATCAGACAGCATTAAGACCAGTTAGACCAAGTTCACAGGGTTGAGTATACTTCTCCATTGTGGAAGATAAAAAGGGAGATATGACAGCACCGGCATTGATAGGTTCAGTTCAGTGTACTTTATTCGTACCCATAGGTAGATTTGGTTTGCAGCAGAGTCATCCATACAACAAACAGACAATAGGCAAACACAGTAAAGACATACAGTAGTGGAAAAAAAAAAAAAAAATGTAGAAATAGAATCTTCATTGCATGCAGGCAACGCTCTCGAGGCTGACCTACACGATGGACAAAAGTATCGGGACACAATTACATAAATACAAGACAAGTGCTGAGGCGCATAGTGCGTAAAAATGGCCAACTCTCTACTGGCTCAATAACTGCAGAGTTCCAAACCTCCTGTAGTATAAACATCAGCACAAAAAGTGAGCGCCAGGAGCTTGACATCCTGACTTCCATGGCCGAGAAGCTGCAGGCAAGTCTTTCATCACCAAGCGCAATGCCAAGCGTCGGATGGACTCTGGAGCAGTGGAAACAGGTTCTGTGGAGTGATGAATCACGCTTCTCTATCTGCCAGTCTAATGGATGAGTCTGGGTTGGTGGATGCCAGGAGAACGTTACCTGCCTGACTGTATGTGCCAACTGTAAGATTTGTTTGAGGAGGGATAATGGTCTGGGGTTGTTTTTCTGGGGTTGGCCTATAGGCCCCTTAGTTCCAGTAAAGGGAAATGTTAATGCTTCAGCTTACCAAGACATTTTGGACAATTCTACACTTCCAACTTTGTGGGAACAGTTTGGCGAAGGCCCATTTCTGTTCCAGCATGACTGTGACCCAGTGCACAAAGCAAGGTCCATATAAAGGCATGATTGGGTGAGGTTGGTGTGGAAGAACTTGAACTTCCCATTCAACACCTTTGGGATGAACTAGAACGGAGATTGTGAGCTATGCCCTCTTGTCCAAAATCAGTGTCTGACTTCACAAATGCTCTTCTGGATGAATGGGCAAAAATTGCCACAGACACCATTCCAAATCTTGTAGAAAGCCTTCCCAGAAGAGTGGAAGTTGTTATAGCTGCAAAGAGAGGACCAACTCCATATTAATGCCTATGAATTTAGAATAGGATGTCATAAAAGCTCCTGTAGGTGGAATGTGTAGATGGCCCAATACTATTGTCCATATAGTGTATGTCAATAACCAGAATCCATGCCATGTGAAAATAGGCCATGTGCAAAACCACCATGAGTTTCAGGAATCAAACTGGGTTGCCAAGGCCGTGTTTGTTCATCTCTGTTACTTCCTTTTAAATCCATCTGTTTTTGCTTCATCTGCCAACCCATTCCTCCTCCCTGACAGTCGACTGTGGCTGACCCAAACCAACAGAGTCATGGTAGTGGAGCCGTGAACAATAATAATCGGTGTTGATGAAAATGCCTGTGGGGGGGTGGGTGGGGGGGGGGGGCTGCGGGAGCCTGGGGAAGACTATATTCCACATTCAGTGTGACAGGGGGTTAGCCTAGCCTAGCGTTAGCCTAGCCCTAATACCATAGAGATGAACAGAGAAGGCTGTTAATGGCTCTCCTGTCAGCTCACCAGACAGACTAGCTAGGCAGGTTCAGTCTCATCCCCTGCCAGAGAGAGACCAACATGGTGTCCTGAGCCGGTCTGACTGGTATTACGTTTCACTTACCTCATCAGAGGAGTCATCAGGTAGGAGGTGGAGGAGGAGGAGGAGGAGGAGGAGGAGGAAAGAGGCTCCCTGATTAGTTTCTTACAACATTATTCACATTCATGCACTTCCTGTGCCCTAAACAGAAAGGGGATAGAGGGTAGGGTAGAGAGCTGTGGTAGACAGGGAAAGACTTCACATATTGCACATCACATCACAGCATGTATCTGGCACATTTCAGAAGGAGCAGTCGGGTGCAGACAGGTTTTGGTAGACCGGTGGGTAAACACGTGTCGACATCCGCATTGACTAACATCAACATTGACACCTACATGGGCTGAGTCTAATGTTTACCACAAGGCTTTCCTGTCCAAGGAGGAAACTGGAACTCGTTTCTGAGCAAATACAGCCAAATCTCTCTTTAGACAGCTAATGAATCGTGTGCTTGTGAAAACCAATCCATGACAATCGCTGTCTTGCTATTCTATTGTGTGTTGTGTGACTAAATTAAGACTATGTAAGGGCTCGTGTTCCAGAGCTAGGCCTTGTGTTCGTGTCGCCCATTGTGTAGCTATTATTCAAAGAATTATGCACTGAGATATGAATCGATCAGTTCAGTGAGTTCTTGTAAGCATTGGCTGAGAAATAGTCACAAGTACACTTTCAAGGTTGTTTCTTAGCAGGTTCTGTGACTCCATTCGCTTGTGCGTGGGAACACATTGCAACGCTCTCACAAACGAATACGTCAAAAACCTTAGCCGTTATCTCTAAAGCACACCTTTTGTCTCTTTTGAGACCAAGGACAGAAGCAGAGCGCAGGAACACGCCGGCAGTTGCATCATTTGAATAGACAGGACGTTTCTTTTTTGGGCGAGGGTTCACTGTGGAACAGATGGCTGATGTACCAGCCAGTCAGCCAGCTCAAGGACCCTCTGTCATACAGGCCCGGCGGATAGCGAATATCGCTCCCAAACCTTCAGCTCTCAACCGCCATGAGGACAGAAAGTGAGGTGGGGATTTGGGAGTGTGGTGCGGGTAGGGGGAGGTTGAGTCAGAGAGAGAGAGAGAGAGAGAGATGAATACAGTTGAGACAGAAAGTTCGGGAGAACAATGGAGTAAACCAAGCAGCAGTTGGAAGAGTGGAAGTGGTAGCCTTGGCTGGGTTCCAGGGGAGAGCTCAGAGGACTGGGGAGAACATGACAATAGCTTGAATGATAAAAAATCTGTTGATGAAAATACTTGATGAGGAAGACAGAGGAAAAGCAAGAGAGAGAGAGAGGGAGGGAGGAGAGGGATGGCGGGCGAGAGGGAGAGAGAGAGAGAGAGAGAGAGAAGGTAACATCCAAATCATTGGGGAAAATGAAGGCCATGTAAAATCTCAAATTGGCATCAAGCTAAACTTGCCTCCGGGAATAAGTATCATTGACATGGCGACACGTTTTCCACAATGAACAGTGAATGTACATGTAGTCAGGGAACAGTTTCCTCCTACACAAGTTTAACTGGTTGACTTTATACACTGTACAAAAAACCTAGCTCAGAGACTGTATGGGGGGGGTCAGTGACTCATCTGTTGACTGTCAAAACAGTTTTGCGTGACCTTTTCCTCGACCTCTGATGTTGTCAGCGGAGGGAATACGTGACCCCACCTTAGTGTTGCGCTGCTTAGCTCACGGCCTGTGAATGTGACACAGTCCAGCTAGAGAGGGGAAGCCCACGAGTGAGTGTGTGTGTGTGTGTGTGTGTGTGTGTGTGTGTGTGCGTGCTGCAGGGGGTAGGGGGGAAACTCCCGGCTCGGTAGGGGTGCTGGCCATCTCACCTCATCCCAACCCTCAGGCTTTCACACTCCATCACTACCATCTACCCGCCTCCTCCTACAGTCCAATAGAATGGAGGCACACGACAAAGAAGCCATACTGGAGGGATGATGATATTCCGCCATACAGTGCAGAACTAATCTCCCCTCTGCCTGGGGAAGCTCATCTCCCCTGAAGCTCCCCTCTCCACCCAAACCCCCTACCAGTTCTGATTTATGGACGGGGGTGGGGGTGTGTGTGTGGGGGGTGTGGGTCTGTGGTTTACGAAGCCTGTTTAGAGGCCCTGGGGTGTGGGGTGGTCACCAGCACTGTTGCCTCTGGCCCTGGAGCCCGGCTGTTTCACACCTCTGAGGCGCCGTTATCCCGTCAGAGGCAAGGAGCTGCGTGACGGGGCGTCCTGTGAAATCACACCCCTCTGCTTGTTTTGGCGGCCCGGGAGGGAGGAGGATGACCGGGAGCTCGGCCGTTCACGCCACCGAGCTGGAGGCTACAAATGGTCATCGGGACGGAAGGAAAATCCTGTTAAGAAATGATCCAGCTCCCTGAACTTTGAACTGAGGGTAAATCTGTCAGGTCTAGTCTTGTCCTGACTTGCTATAGAGTATTGCTGACAAAATGTGGGAACTGACCTGGAGATAAAATAGAAAGGATGTTTCTAACAAACGGGTAAACCTGAATAACCACCTCGCCGAAGACAGATAGTTTACAGGAAGTTCTAGATACTGTAGATGCTGATTTCAGAGCTGAAATAAGGTGTGGGAGTGAAAACAATTCTCACCTGCTCAACTGAGGCTGAAAACATTGTTAATGACACCTCTTAAACCTCCTGCTTTTCTCAGGTAATTGCAGTTACTGCTCTCAGTATAGCTGGTGGTGTTTAATGATGAACTCTAAGCTAGGTCTTCATCTCTATTTAAAAAAAAAAAAAAAAAAAGATCTGATGATGATGCAGTATCTAACCATCACCTTGGTCAAATACTCATCATACTGTATAATCAAAACAGAATCACATCAGCAGTTTATCTACATTGTTCACTGAAGGGAAAACAAGCTCTACCCCTTACTCATTAGCCCATTAGGGCGGTCTGAATTCTCCAACTTTCCAGTCCGTATCAGTTTCTACTGCATTCAGTGATAATAAGACTGTGCCAACACTAACAGCCACAGAGATGCTAATAGAGTTGCTGTTATGCAGACGAGGAAGGTTGTTTCGCCAGAGGTCAGAGGATAGACTTAAACCACCCTGATTCAAACACTGAGGCCTTGGGTCAGTTCTCTGATCTGTTGCTCCTGTACAAATCACCAGACTTTCACCTGGTTGGAAAACAAATATTTCTTGACAAAGTGAATTGTACAGTCTCTAAAGGGCTACCTGTCTACCTAGAACCTCATTGAGGGATATACATTACATTACATTACAGTCATTTAGCAGACGCTTTTATCCAAAGCGACTAACAATAATTGCATTTAACGTAGGAAGAGCCAATGTACTACTACTTGCCAGAACTCACAAGTGCATCTTCTTTCTAAAACAAACAAGTGACTAAGAGCATAATCTAGTGCTGAAGCAAAGTGCAAGAATCACAATCTAAAGTACAGTGCAATATAATATAATAAGTGCTTAGGTGGGAGGATTGTTGTAGTACTTCTTGAAGAGATGAGTTTTGAGCCTGCGACGAAAGATGGGCAGCGACTCTGCTGTCCTGACATCAGTGGGCAGCTCATTCCACCACTGCGGGGCCAGGACAGAGAAGAGCCGTGACCGTGTCGATCGACCGCAGGAGCCTCGGAGTGACGGGGCAACCAGTCGCCCTGAGGTAGCAGAGCGTAGTGGTCGGGAGGGGATGTAGGGTTTGACCATGGCCTGGAGGTAGGAGGGGGCTGTTCCTTTCATTGCCCTGTAGGTTAGCACCAGAGTTTTAAACTGGATGCGAGCCGCTACAGGGAGCCAGTGTAGGGAACGGAGGAGGGAAGTTGTATATACCAACATCAATCAGGTTTCTTCAGACGCCATCGAAGTCACAGCACCAGGCTAGGGTTGCTTTGAACCTCAAATATGTTCATTCAAAAAAAATCCAACCTGCCCTTTCAATTTGAACCGTTTGTATGTACACAGTTTGAATCACTACACGTACAGGATAGCAAACTGAGCACCATACAACAATGCCAATTCATTTGTTGAGGTATTGGTCTTGTGTATGTGCTGCCCTCTACTGGCCATGAAAAAAACAGCATGTGAATGAAGAGGTATGGTAAAGTAGCATAGTTTATTTAATTCTTAGAGCATGATGAATAAAGTAACCATTCCAAATATAATACAGTTATCTCTGTAGACAAAGTGAATCATCAGAAGTTCTCAGAGGCCCTATGTAAATTGTAGTTTCTGCTAGGCCGTAATATCCCCTCAGGGATCAATAAATACCTACCTATTCCTACCCACCTATACCTACCTATCTACATAAATGTATGAAATCCTTGACATTATGATAAACAACATTTTCTGTTGAGCCCTAATAATAATAATGTCATAATATACTATGAATCAGGTTCTAGATTAGGTTAGTAGAATTCGTGATCTATCTGCAACAGTGAAGCAAAGTGTGAAGTATTTCATATTCAAGGCAAACATGGATAAATCTGAAAACGAACAAAAGACAAAGTGTGTTGTTCCACTTGGAATTAAATTGGTGACCTAAACAGAAAAACATTTGGAATATGTGGCCTACATGTACGTAGCGTGACTTGAGACGCTGGTATGCCGGGGCTTGGCTTTCCATCAAGACTTCAGGATCTCCTGACAGCTCTGGTATACCTTGACCAGGCAGTTCAACCTTGGCTTTGAACTCTGAAAAAAGGATGACAGCATGCTATAATCAAACTGGAGAGCAGAGGTGGTGCGGGATTCAAAAGTGAGGGTGTGACACTGAAATTAGCAAAGACTCAAGAAACAAGGAATTTATCACGGCAATAATAATCCAAAAATGTTACTATACAAAGATATTGAAATAGTTTATTAGTCATCTTCCAGGCTCACCTGGAACAGCGGCACCACACTAGACACCGCACTGGGGTCTGACGAGTCCTTCAGCAGGATGCACAAGTAATAGATGATCCTTTGCTGAAACAAACCATAAGTGGTAAATGGTAAATGGATTGCACTTATATAGCGCTTTTCCACCTTAGCGGCACTCAAAGCGCTTTACAATGGCCTCTCATTCAACCATTCACACACACACTCACACACCAATGGCGGCAGCTGCCATGCAAGGTGCTAACCTGCTTATTGGGAGCAATTTGGGGTTAGGTGTCTTGCTCAAGGATACTTCGACATGTGAACAGTCGGAGCTGGGATTCGAACCGCTGACCCTTCGATCATTGAATGACCCGCTCTACCAACTGAGCTAAGACATAAGGCATCACATCTGTCCTCTTAGGTCTAAGTTAAGGAGGGAGTGGCTTATCGGTGGCGGTGCTGGCTAATTCGGTGTTTATGTAAGGTTGTCATGTGTATTGGCAAGTCAGAAGAACTGATTTCAAACCCAGTGTGGGAAAAGTGAGGGTGGAAGCAATACTGACAAGCGACGCAGTGAGACCTGTGACAGTGGTGCAGTGACCCAGATACAACTCACTCCTCAGTATAGGCTAAATACTGCCCACCCACGCCGTCGAATCGCTAGCTTTTCGGTGACGTAGCTGGCTAAAGCGCTGTTTATATAAAGTTGTCATGCGCATTGGCAAGTCAGAGGACAAGAGATCGAACCCGGCGTGAGCAAGTGAGGGTGGAAGCAAGTGATACTGACACAGTGACACTGCTATTATCTTTTATCTGTCTGTGAATTTAGCAAGACACAAACTATAATGAAATATGAGCTAGAACTCTAGGGAGAGAGAGCATGGTCCTTCTTCTCACCATGTGAACAGCTTCATTGATGACGATGTCTTTGATTTTGCTCATCTCGATGAAGGTGGTGCTCTCCCGGCCAGAGGCGTAGCTGGAGGACACCTGGACGCCCAGCGAGCCAATGACAAGCAAGGTCTCATGGTCTATCTTCACAAAGTGGATGTGGACCATCATTCCGACCAGTGTGATTATTATGGCACTTGACAGGACAGCAGTATTCTGGGAGGAGGGGGAGAGAGAAAAAAAATATATGCACTGAAGTAATGGTGTGTGACTGAACTGGTAGGCTACAGCACACGATGGTGTGAACTGGTGCAGCAGACAATTTGATATGTTATAAAGTAACATTACAACCACAGCATGACAGTTGAATTGACACATACGAATCTGTGTCTGCTGTGCTGAGATATACGTTAGGTTAAGCCTGCACTGCAGCGTACACCAAGCGGCACTACAACATTATTCATTAGCAAGATCGAATGTCAAAGGTCGATACTTACTTGCGTGAAGAAAAATACGCCGTAAGCGATGAGCCATACAGCGCAGGTGTATACCATCACTCTGCCTATGGACACTTTGGCTGCACTGACTGTGAATTCCCTGCAAAAGCTCGAGTGGCATTGGCAGTCCAGAGATATGATTTTGCCATCGATGTCGGTGAAAACGTCGTCTTCCATACTGAAAGTTGAGCAGTTGGCAATGCAATATAGCTAGCTAGTTAGCAGTGTAGCTTCAACTTGCAAAGCAAGCGAAAACACAAGCTCACTACAAAGCTATTGTAATTAACATTTTCCTATGCTAGTCGCGTAACTTCTTGGTCTCCAAAAAGCACAACAGGGATTGAAATATCCCCTAAATATTGACTATTTTGTACCGTTGGCTGTGAACTAGGGCAGAGCGGATGAGAGAGGCGCATTGTTGCCCTATTTCTGAAACCTTCCCGGTGCATTGTGACATCAGCACCGTTTTTCCCCCTCACTCATTGTCAATTCATAGCAAAATTGTTTTGTGATCAAAGATGAAAATATCTAAATTAATGAAAAATTACGAAATGTATATATTATAAAAGTTATTCAATTTGATGTATTTATTGTAAAACGTGACCACTATGATTTGTACTACTACATTCCCCAGAAGACCTTGCGGTATTGTAGTCTACCTTTGACCTCTCTGGATGAAAACAAGCCGATCAGCTGGCAACAACATCCACAGAGACTCAGCTGTCGGGCAGCGAAAATATATACAGCAGCCATCAAAGGGCGTCTTTGTTTTCCCGAAGTATTATAACTTTATACATCCATTAAAAGATTGTTATGATATCTGTCTACTGTAGCAGAATTTTAGGTTACGAAACAGTGGCTGTCTGTCGGGCAACTGGCTAGCTAGCAAGTTAGCTAGCTAGGTCAATGGTTTTTGCTTGGTGAAGGTTGTTGTTTTGTTGTTGGGTTGGATTTCTTACGAAATTAATATTTCATGTCAGGAATTTGAATAATAGCTAGCCACGTGATTTACATTGTTTGCTATCATCATAGTAGTGGATGGTTTGCACAGACCCTCTTGGCTAATTTAAGATGACAAATTGATAGAGACAGCTAGCTAGGCTATAGCTAAACAATTGGGGACCTCTTCATTTTGAGAGCAACACATGATCTTATTAACCTAACTACATGTTTGGACATGTGTGTTAAGAATTGGCATCTTTGCTGAACTGAACAGGGCTGGGTAGCCTCAATATAGGACACTGGTATGTCTTTCTCAGTTATCTGAATAAATAATCTCAGGTTTCAGTTGTGTGTTTGTAATGCAGTTTATGAACATCATGTATTAGAACGTCTAACGCATGCAAGTGGCATAGGCTGTCTGACTGAAAGGGATTTGGAAAACAAGAAAAAACAAGTTTGACATCTGATTCTGGTCACATCAACTTTCAAACGGGCTATTGATACAACCAAGCCCCGCTAGCCGGCCTGGAGATGAGCGGCCAGGGTTCCTCCGTGGACCAGGGGATGAACACTGTCCTGGTGTGTCAGGAGAGCTACGCCTGCGGGGGCTCTGACGAGGCCGCGTTCGAGTGCGATGAGTGCGGCAGCCTGCAGTGCGCCCGCTGCGAGCTGGAGCTCCATCGGCAAGAGCGCATGAGGAACCACGACAGGGTCCGCGTCGCCGCCGGGCACGTGCCCTTCTGCGACTCCTGCAAGGGGGACGGCGGCCTGGCGGCGAACGGCGGCCGTTTGAGGGCGGTGGTTCGCTGCCAGGGCTGCAAGATCAACCTGTGCCTGGACTGCCAGAAGCGCACCCACAGCGGGGCGAACAAGAAGAAGCACCCTCTCACCCCCTACCCTCCGGCCAAAGCGCCGCAGGACAGGGGCGTGGTGGCCGCGGCCGAGGAGATGGAGGCCCTGAAGGCCAAACTGGAGACGGTGTTCAGCTTCCTTCTGGTGGACGAGAAGGAGGAGATGCAGGTGAGGTGACTAAGCGTGGCTCACTCCCTATATGGTTTTGGTGCGACGATTGAATCACTGTAAAAGTCTCCATGGCTGCACTCTTGTCAACCTCCCCCTCTCCCCAGCTGAAGGACGAGGAGGATTTCGTGAGCAGACTGGGATGTAGGCCGGACGAGCTCCTCAAGGTGGTCTCCATCTTCGGGAACACCGGTGAGGGGAAATCCTACACCCTGAACCACACCTTCTTCCTGGGCCGGGAGGTGTTCAAGACCTCCCCCACCCAGGAGTCCTGCACGGTGGGCGTGTGGGCAGCCTTGGACCCCATCCACCGGGTGGTGGTCATCGACACGGAGGGCCTGCTGGGAGCGGGTAAGAATCAGAGAGGAAGTAGTCTCAGCGCCAGACTCATGAGAGTTCTTTCGCTGATACACTACGTAAGCTACGCTAACTACGTTACTGCTTGCTGCAGATCTCTATGGGTCTGGGACACTTCAAGCAAAAATCTGGTGCTCAAATCCTGGCAATTCATTGGTTTCACAGGAATCCCTACGACACCAATCAGTAACGACTATCGCGAGCATGCGTTCCCACCCATAGATATGCCCCGCCCATCTAACCTGGGCTAGCGTCTCATTTGCTGCTATGACCTGTCACTCTGTAAATTTTGAACCCTCGATTCGCCCTCAGAATACCAGCTTAAGCGGTGAAGTGGCACAGACTATTATGTAGTATGCGGGGCGCAGCGATTCAACGTATCAACATGTCTGGAGAGAGACTAGAGAGGAAGAGACTGTGCCAGGTCTCCGCAGCGCAGGAGCCGGGGAGTGACCACGAGTGAAAGTAGCCGTCTCTTTACCGCGGGCGGCCGTGTCACACGCTGCGGCCGTCGCGTGTTCCCTCCGTCTTATTCTCTCCGCCGTATGTCCGCAGGAAGCAATCAGGGCCAGCGCACCCGCCTGCTACTCAAAGTCCTCGCCATCTCCGACCTGGTCATCTACCGCACCCACGCCGACCGTCTCCACGACGACCTCTTCAAGTTCCTGGGCGACGCGTCGGACGCCTACCTGAAGCACTTCACCCGGGAGCTGAAGGCCACCACGGCCCGCTGCGGCCTGGACGTCCCCCTGTCCACGCTGGGCCCCGCGGTCATCATCTTCCACGAGACCGTCCACACCAAGCTGCTGGGCTCAGGTATGTGGCGTTTCTGGCAAGTTGACAGAGAACATGTTCTGTTTTGGGGTAGAGGGGCACACACATATATACATAGGGCAGCTCAGATTAAGGCTGTGTGTCCACCAAAGCTTTTTTTCCTGAGCGCAGTGTATGTTTTTAATTGTTTATAATGGGAGCGCCACGTTTTTGGAAACGCCAGCAGCGTAGCGTGGCGCTGAGCGTATTTTCTGCACTGCGCCGTGCACGACAAGTGTTTTTTATCAGCCTGCCTGAGTTGAAAAATGTTCAACTTGGGCTGAAAAGCTCTGAGCTAGCTGAGCTCATCAATGTCAGCTTTTACCTAGCCGTCAAATCACAGTGGAGAAGGGGCAGGACAAACACAAGACGCTCTCTCGACAAAACGGTTGAACAACTCTAGCAACATCAACAACAACAATGGAGAAAATTAGCTTTGAGAAGTTGATATTGTTTACTTTGATATCACCAATCACTAGAAATGAGCGTCAATTTCTGATATGGACACAATGTTTGGTTGCTATGACAATAAGCGCTCAGCTGAAAAAGAGCTACGCTTAGTTTGCACCGTTCTGTATTTGATAGTGTAAAATGCATGAGTCATTCTGTGCCTTTGTAACCGAGTGAAACAGAGTCCTTGTGAGTCCTGAGTAGGTAGCGAGTTTAAACTCACTCCCCCAGTAGAAATACTGTCCACCGATATCTGGTTGCAATGCGGGAGACCCGGGTTCAAATCCACCCCTGGGCAAGCAGAAACGTATGGCTTACACCTTGAACCCCGCTATTCTAGAGTGGTTGGGTGAAATCCAACCCCCCTCCCATCTTGTCTGAACATTCATTAATTTCCATCCTCTCCCTTTGATTTTCGCTCCCTCTTTCTTTTTCCATCTCTCCTCTTCTACTTTTTCTGCCACTCCTCTGTCTCTCTCTCTCTCTCTCTCTCTCTCTCTTCCTCTCTCTCTCCCCAGACAAGCCGTCGGAGTCGGCCGAACGTCTGCTCCAGGAGCGTTTCAGGAAGCTGGGTCTCTTCCCGGAGGCATTTAGCTCCATCCAGTACCGCGGGACTCGAACCTACAACCCCCCTACAGACTTCAGTGGTTTGCTGCGCATCCTGGAGCAGCAGCTGGACAACAACACCACCCGCTCACCGCGCTCCGCCAGCGTCATATACAAGGCCCTGCAGGTGTGTGTGTGTGTGTGTGTGTGTGTGTGTGTGTGTGTGTGGTTGTTGGCTGGAAGGCTTATGGTAATTTCAGAAGGCGCGTACACACACTTACATCTAACACACACACATGCTTCACACGCAGTCGATGTGTGTGTCTGTGCTATTGTGTGTGTGTGTGTGTGTGTGTGTGTGACGTTAGTGGGATTCAGAGAGACAAAGTGCATATATGTGTGAGTGTCCGTGTAGGGCTGTGCAATAAAATCAATACAGCTGAGTATCGCAATATATTTTTCCACAATGCTGTATCGATTTTCCAGCCCCTCATATCGAAACGTGAATTGTTATTATTTATTTTTTTGAAAATGTGCAGAACAAGGCAGGGAATAGATATAGATATACAAAATGAAGGATAGAATTCAATCTCTGATACATTATTGTTGTTGTTATATATTGCAATGCATCTCAATATGCGTCGTATCGCAATGAATCGTGAATGTGATACGATCATATCATGACCCATTCGTGATGCGTATCGTTTGGTGAGGTCCTTGTCAGTACCCAGCCCCGTGTCTGTGTCGTATGGTGAGGTCCTTGTCAGTACCCAGCCCCGTGTCTGTGTCGTTTGGTGAGGTCCTTGTCAGTACCCAGCCCCGTGTCTGTGTCCCTCTCTCTGTCAGGCCCTGAGCGAGCGCTTCAGTGGAGAGATCTCAGACGAGCACCTGGCCACCAACTCCTTCTTCCCTGACGAGTACTTCACCTGCTCCAGCCTCTGTCTCAGCTGCGGGTGAGCGCTGTCTCAACGGAGCCCCTGGCTGGCTCCGCCCACTGTCCCTGGCCCCACCCACTGTCCCCGGATCCATTCGCTAGTCTCTCTAGACTGTGGGTGGGCGCAGGTGTCTTGGTCAGTCTGACTGGCGTGTCTTCCTCTTTCCAGATCGGGCTGTAAGAACAGCATGAACCACCTGAAGGAAGGTATCGGTCACAAGGCCAAACATCGCTGTCGCTACTCTGCGCAGTACGACAACCGCATCTACACCTGCAAGGTAAGTACGCACTCACACACACACACACACACACACACACACACACACACACACACACGCACGCAATCTAATGTACAGTATGCCTGCACAGTCGCAAGACGCATCAGCGTGTACAGTGCGTGTGATCCGCTCGCTCCCACCACGGTATCTGAATCTCTGTGCTTGACTGCTCAGGCCTGCTACGAGGGCGGGAAGGAAGTGATCGTGGTCCCCAAGACGACGGCCTCCTCCGACTCCCCCTGGTTCGGTCTGGCCATCTACGCCTGGTCAGGGTAAGCCGAGTCCTTCCGGACGGCACAAGTACCTCCTCTGTCGATGGAAAACCGGAGCGCCGCAGAAAGCGCCGTTCGTCCGTCCGGGGACCGAAGCTGCGGTCTGAACCGCTCTGTGTTTTCGCCGACAGGTACGTGATCGAGTGTCCTAACTGCGGGGTGATCTACAGGAGCAGACAGTACTGGTACGGGAACCAGGACCCGGTCGACACGGTGGTCAGGACGGAGATCCAGCACACCTGGCCCGGGGTAAGACCCCCGCCCCCTCCTCCTCCCTCTCCGTTGCCAGACCCCCCCGGGCGCCGCTAGGGATACGTCAGACAGCCTCGCCTCCCTTCGCCTCCTCTGTCAGGTCCAATCCTGCCGAACGGGGTCAAGCAACAGTCGAGAGTTCCCGCTAGTGAATGTTTCTCGCGCTGAAGTCTGCGTAAGGCTCTGAAACCACAGCCTGTAGCGCTGTACCACTCCCATCTCTCTCTCTCCTCACTTTCTTTCTCTCTTTTTTCTCTCCCCCCATCTCTTTCTCCCTCTCTCCCCCCGCCCAGTCTGACGGCTTTCTGAAAGACAACAACAACGCGGCCCAGAGGCTGCTGGACGGGGTCAGCTACATCTCCCAGTCCGTGTCCGAGCTGAGCGTGAAGCCCGCCAAGGCCGTCACCTCCTGGCTCACCGACCAGATCGCCCCCGCCTACTGGACCCCCAACTCTCTCATCCTGGTGAGCGACGCTTCTCTCGCGCACGCCGCAGACGGCGCGCGCTCGGACGCAGAACATTGTCACGCTCCGGTGTGGAGGCGGCCAGCTCGGTAGAATAAAAACGTCCGTTGTTTATGAGCGTTTTATTTATACGGCGCAAGTCAAAATAACATATTGACTACGCCTGTGTGTTTCCAAAGGGTTTGAAAACTGACCGCTAGCCACACAGACGTAGCAGGTTCTGCTTTCTGTGGTATTTGTCCATGCGACCGAGTTTACTGACTTACTGGTGTGTGTGTGTGTGCGTGTTGTAGAAGTGCAAAAAGTGCGGCGAGGAGTTCCAGGACAACGACACCAAGCACCACTGCCGTGCCTGTGGGGAGGGCTTCTGTGACGGCTGCTCCTCCAAGAGCCGCCCGGTCCCGGAGAGGGGCTGGGGTCTGGCCCCTGTCAGGGTGTGTGACGCCTGCTTCCACAACCGGGGCATCTCGACAGGTACGGCAGCCCCCCGTTCTCCCCCCTCAGGGACACGCCTGGTATTTATACAGTCTCCAGTCACAACGGGATCAAAGTACAATTCACCCTGTTAACACAAAGATGTGTGTGTGTTTCTGTCTGTCTGTCTGTCTGTCTGTCTGTCTGTCTGTGTGTGTGTGTGTGTTTCTGTCTGTCTGTCTGTCTGTGTGTGTGTGTGTGTGTGTTTCTGTCTGTCTGTCTGTGTGTGTGTGTGTGTGTTTCTGTCTGTGTGTGTGTGTGTGTGTATCTGTCTGTCTGTGTGTGTGTGTGTGTGTGTGTGTGTTTCTGTCTGTCTGGCTGTGTGTGTGTGTTTCTGTCTGTCTGTCTGTCTGTGTGTGTGTTTCTGTCTGTCTGTGTGTGTGTGTGTGTGTGTGTGTGTGTGTTTCTGTCTGTCTGTCTGTGTGTGTGTGTGTGTGTGTGTGTTTCTGTCTGTGTGTGTGTGTGTGTGTATCTGTCTGTCTGTGTGTGTGTGTGTGTGTGTTTCTGTCTGTCTGGCTGTGTGTGTGTGTGTTTCTGTCTGTCTGGCTGTGTGTGTGTGTTTCTGTCTGTCTGTGTGTGTGTGTGTGTGTGTGTTTCTGTCTGTCTGTGTGTGTGTGTGTGTTTCTGTCTGTCTGGCTGTGTGTGTGTTTGCATGCAGAGCTGCTGGACGCCGCTTTGGAGGAAGAGGAGGGAGGGACTCTGATAGCCAGGAGGGTTGGAGAGGCGGTCCAGAACACCCTAGGAGCTGTGGTCACCGCTATAGACATCCCCCTGGGTAAGTCTCCATACGACACAGCACTGTCCGACTGACACACCTTCACAGGGGCTGCTCTGATTTCCTCTGTTATTACTATGCATGGATCATCTCGTTCAAATACCTCCTAGTTTGTTGTCATGTTGCCATCTGGTGGCATTTAAAAGGTACTGCAAAGGTACTGCTTGTTACCCATCCAGTATGGAGACAAGTTAGTGCAAGGTACTTTTGAAAGTCATTAAAAAAAACAACTTTATTTTAGTGGCATCAGAAAAAAAATGGGAATAATACTTTTCACGATCCCAACGTCGTGCCCTTTGACCTGTGACCCCCAGGCCTGGTGAAGGACGCCGCCCGGCCCACCTACTGGGTCCCGGACCAGGACATCCGCTGCTGCTGCGAGTGCCAGCGGGAGTTCTCGGCCCGCCTCTCCATCCACCACTGTCGCGCCTGCGGCCAGGGCGTGTGCGACGACTGCTCCCCCGAGCGCCGCGCGGTGCCCTCTAGAGGCTGGGACCACCCGGTGCGCGTCTGCAACGCATGCGGCCAGAAACCCGGGGAGCTCTAGCAGGAACAGACACGCTGGAGAACAGTGGAATGGTCCAGACAACATCTATGGAACTGGAATACCCCCCCTCCCCACCACCACCACCACCACCATCCCCACCCCTGTGGCAGGAATGGGTTGGTCCAGTGTGCCTGCCAGTACGAGGTAGAGGTAGCCACAGGTAGATCAGATGTTATTAATAACAATCAGATGGTATTGACACCTGATCAGATGGTATTTCACCACCTTAATGATTAATTGTTTAGGCCTACGGTGATCAGATCTGTGGCTAAAGACGACTTCTCACTTCCGGTATCATGTCATCACAGGCAAGGGCCACTGGACTGAAGGAGGGTGGGTGTGTGTTTGTGTGGGGGGGAGGGGGGATGGGGGGTTGTCCCACCTCTAAAAGACTAGACTTCTGACACTTCACCATTAACTACTTTATACCCATTTACCATTCCGCACACACCTACGTTCTCATCTACACAGCAGGACAGATAGAAAAGACTGAGAGAGAGAGAGAGTTTCAGGAGCGATAACAGCTATACAGTAAACATGCTGATAAGTAAAATCCCCATGATACCCTCTAGTCCTGTCAGATCTGTTTGCATGTATGCACAGAAACCCAGAATTCCTTGACAATCAAATGACATGAAGAGAACCTGCAGCCAGAATATCTACTGATCACGTCGGGGGAACTCGACGATGGAGGGAGAGGATAATGGAGGATAATTCCTGCCAGACTGTCTTGCTTTAGCTCTTCAATCTGTCGCCTTCCTCGGCTCGGAGTGGAGAGAGTACAGCAGTCGGGCACTCTGTGATGTACTGTAGCTTCTAGATGCATTCCAATTAATGAATTAGCCTAATTAGCAACTAGCCTACCTATTTACTCTCGATGCCGTGCGCTCGTATGTGCATTTGAATGGGCAGCGGATGACAGAATAGCCTTATTCATGCCGCCGTCCTCAACTGTATCATTATATACATAAATAGAAATATATAGCGGTAAAAAGTTTACTATAATGGAAAAATTGGTAATTTCTTCTTTTTTATTTTTAAAAACGGTTTTTAAGAGGTTGATCCTACCACTATCAGTGTGTGATGTTAGGGACGGACAGCTGTGACGCGGGGAGAGGTAGTGACTCAGCCGTCAGAGTGGCGGGCTCACAGAAATATCACGTTAGTATGGAGAGACAAAAACACTTTGGGGCTGGCCCCTCGGACAGATACACTACATATTACAGTATATCATAGAACTTCTAATAATGCTGATGCTATCGTCTCAGGCTGTGTGGTAAGTATTCTGGGAGTTAGCCGCAGCTTAGGAGCGTGTCGGCAACAGACCTGGTGTTATCCGCCCATAGAGGAATGGTTTCACTAAACGGTTATCATCTCATATAGGAGACTGGCGCTTAAAAGGAGAAAACCCCATCAGAATGAAAAACACCGTGATCAATAATAGTAATGTTTACTGTACCATGTATGTTAATGTAATAAACTGGAGAACCTTCAAGTAACGTGTTTGTCTACATTATGAAGACGATGCTCACAAGGGTTGTAGACAATTCATCCCCATTTAAGTTTTTATTGATTCCAAAAATGACAATGGCACTGTATAAAATGCATTGTCTTCATAAACACTCAACCGTTATTGAAACCTTTCACTGGATTATGTACATAATCATGAAAAGCAAAAAAACAGCTCAGTAATGTCAACAACTCGAAAGGGCCTGATCATCAATTGCACTTCCTGTGGACATAATTCATTTCCTGTGTACATAATTCAGTAAGCCAGAGGACTGGGATGACCAGCAGTACTGCTGCAGTATGGTCAGTTGGTGGACACTTATAGGATCCTGGATGGACACATGAACTCTGCCCCCCCACCGCCCACACACACACACACACACACATACACACCATCAGCTCGGGTCTGGAGGGAATCCTGGCCTCTGGTAGAGAATCCCGGGTCTCCAGAGTTCTAGAATGACTCTTCCGAGCAGACACAGAGTGTTGTTCTACCGCTGTTCTCAGCACAGCATGACCAGCGGCGTGACCTCGGTCCGGGTCGACGCCTCCAGAGACCTGGGAGGAAGAGGAGAGGGGTGGGTCTGGTCGAGCCCCCCTTCCCTAGCACGCGGCCTCCCCCGAGCCCCCCTCCTGGTAGTCGCTGTTGTAGGGGAAGTAGTACAGGTCGTGCTTGACGGCCATGAGCAGGCCCGGCAGCCCCCGGCGGCCCCCCAGCTGGGAGGAGAAGACCACGCTGGGGATCAGGTCCTTCCCCGCGGGGTGGGGGGACGGGATGGTCCTCAGCAGCTGGCCGTCCCCCAGGCTCCAGGCGCGCGTGTAGCAGTCCTGCCCCACTGGCCCGGCGGAGAGAGGGAGAGAGAGAGGGGGAGAGCGCTCCATTACGCACCAGGGAAGGAGAGGAAAGATCCAGACCACGCCTAGACCATGTCTCTGATTCTCTCTGCAGTAGTAGTGTGTGTGTGTGTGTGTGTGTTTGAGAGAGTGAGTGAGTGAGTGTGTGTGTATGAATGATCCTACCTGTCTGTCTATATGTGTGTGTGTGTATGAGTGATCCTACCTGTGTGTGTGTGTGTGTGTGTGTATGTATGAGTGATCCTACCTCTGTGTGTGTGTGTGTGTGTGTGTGTGTGTGTGTGTGTGTGTGTGTGTGTGTGTGTGTATGAGTGATCCTACCTCTGTGTGTGTGTGTATGAGTGATCCTACCTGTGTGTGTGTGTGTGTGTGTATGAGTGATCCTACCTCTGTGTGTGTGTGTGTGTGTGTGTGCGGCTGTAGCTCAGTTGGTAGAGCCGTTCAGTGATCGAAGGGTCAGTGGTTCGAATCCCAGCTCCGACTGTCCACATGTCGAAGTGTCCTTGAGCAAGACACTTAACCCCAAATTGCTCCCAATGAGCAGGTTAGCACCTTGCATGGCAGCTACCGCCATTGGTGTGTGAGTGTGTGTGTGAATGGGGGAATGAGAGGCCATTGTAAAGCGCTTTGAGTGCCGCTAAGGTGGAAAAGCACTATATAAGTGCAGTCCATTTACCATCTACAGTATGAGTGATCCTACCTGTGTGTGTGTTTGACTGATCCTACCTCTGTGTGTGTGTGTGTGTGTACAGTATGAATGATCCTACCTGAGTGAGTGTGTGAGTGATCCTACCTCTGTGTGTGTGTACAGTATGAGTGATCCTACCTGAGTAAGTGAGTGTGTGTGTGTGTGAGAGAGAGTATGAGTGATCCTACCTGCATGTGTGTGTAAGCGATCCTACCCGATTGTGTGAGTATGTGTCCTACCTGAGTGTGTGTGTGTGTGTGTGCATCTGTGTGCAAGTGATCCTACCTGAGTGTGTGTGTGTGTGTGTGTGTGTAAGTGACCCTTCCTGAGTGTGTGTGTGTGTGTGTGTGTGTGTGTGTGTGTAAGTGACCCTTCCTGAGTGTGTGTGTGTGTGTGTGTGTGTGTGTGTAAGTGACCCTACCTGCCAGCAGCAGTCCCTCAGGCTCGTTGATGTGGAGAGGCAGGTAGGCGTGTTCGTTACGGTGGCCTTCATACAGCTTCACGGGGCGCGTCACACGCACGTCCCACATCTTGATCTGCACACACACGCACCGGAGAGGGTCAGAGAGGTCATCGGGTCAGAGAAAGGGTCAAATTGGGGTCATCCCGTTTCACCCAACCCTGGAATCCCATTGTTAATGTCCACGGCGGTACCTGGCCCATCATGTCGGCGGCCAGCAGGTAGTTCTCGTCCTGCAGGAGGCGGACGGAGGTGATGGCCGAGTCCTGGAGGAACCTGCAGGCCTTCCAGCCGTGGTCCCCCCTGCTCCGCTGGCGCAGGTCGATGCTGAAGATCTCCCCCGAACGGCAGCCGTTAAACAGCACCGGGGCCTGGGACCCACCGGGAGGACGGACCGGGGGAGGAGGGATGGAGGGGGAATGGAGAAGAAAAAAGAGTTACGGAGGGGCTGGACTCGCCTGGTGTTTCACGGCGCTTCGTTTCGCGGCGTTCCAGCGTAGGAGACCGGTCTGGCTGCATCCGATTACCGTTCTGAGATGGGGGGTGTGTGTGTGTGTAATCGCTCTATTTTGTTAAACCAATCACAATTGTCTTGGGCGGTGCTAAGCGTGTATCCCCCTCCCCCCCCACCAACGGTGCCCTTGCTGGAATTGAGCGGCACCAATGAGAGGCTTATCTCAAAAACCTCTGTCCGTTGAGCCAGACTGCAGAGGGACCATTTACTGCGTCGCACCGTTTGCTAATGCATAGCGCTGGCATCAGCCTCTGATTCCCAACTACGACAACGTATGACAACGAGCTAACGTTTACAGAGAGGCGCCCCGTATCCGCATTTTACGTCATAAAGCAGTCATGTAGCGGAGTGTGATTTCCCATCATGCCTCAGACTGTGGTGCGGCTGCACTTGGCTCACCCGGAGGGCGAACTGCTGGGCCAGGACGTCACTGCCGACGCCGTACGTCTGCCTCCTCCCCGTCACCGCGTCCATCACGATGACCCGCCGAGAGAGACCTGCCAGCCAGCACGCGCGCACACACAAACACAAAGTCATTCACAACATCAGCCCCCCAGAGACCAACATCAGTCCCCAAAGACCTGTGTGTGTGTGTGTGTGTGTGTGTGTGTGAGACTAACCTGTGCTGAAGGTCTTGTCGGCCTGCGGGTTAAGACACCAGGCACAGGACCAGGCTGTGGAGATCTTAAAGCTACACAGCATCCCTGGCTGGTCTGAGGAAGAGAGGGAGACATGAGGAAGAGAAGGAGAGAGAAGAGATGAAGAGGAGAGGGGGGGGGGGTGGTGAGAGGAGGGAGGGGAGAGGAACAGGAGGAGGAGAGAGGAGAGAGAGAGAGAGATAGAGAGAGAGAGAGAGAGAGAGAGGAGGAGGGCAGTAGAAGACGACATCGTTAAAGGACCATCCCAGGTGTGCCGCGGTAAGATACGGCCTCCCGCGGTTTCTTACGACGGACGGAACCGGCCTGGGAGAGGACGGACACGGCACTAGGAGGTGTAGTCTTACCGGGATTGGAGTTGCTGAAGAGAGAGGCGGGCAGCAGGCTGACACAGCCGGGGGTCTGGGCCATACCCACCAGACACAGGCTGGAACGCGGCACGGTCAAGGAACAACGCTCCTCACTGTTTACAGGGAGGAGCACAGAGACAGGAGCCCCACACCAGATGCCGGGAGACTTCATCACATCATCGAAACGCTTCCGGCGTTCACCGCTGGCTGATAAAGAAATGAGAACCGGCATGGCGGTTTCAGTCTGAAGGATACAGAACGTGGGAGTCTGAGTGGGTGACCGAGGCCCAGCAGATGGAGTTCACCTGAAACGCACACAAAGTTAACACACCAATTAGCACACAAGTATAGGACAAGTACGGAATAATACCCCACATATAACCCAGTTATAACCCTTTAATATGTCAGAACCCAGTTATAACCCAGCTATAACCCAGTTATAACCCAGCTATAGCCCAGTTATAACCCAGCTATAGCCCAGTTATAGCCCAGCTATAGCTCAGTTATAACCCAGCTATGACTCAGTTATAACACAGCTATAACCCCAGACCAAAGCCCACCTTGCGGTTGGTGAAGTAGAGGTTGTCACACATCTCCACCGACAGGGAACCGTGGCTGCAGCCTTGGAAGTTCATGATGCCGTACTTGCAGCCTCCGTGAGACACGTCATTGACCGTGAACACCCGCTCGCACGCCGAGTCCCCCTGAGGACGCCGAGGAAACGCTTCAAGTCAGTTTGAACAGATCAGCCATTTGTCTTTGTGTGTGTGTGTGTGTGTATGTCTGCTCTATTGCTAGGAACCTCACCACTATAAGTCTGAAGTTGTCCGTGTTGGGGCTGCTGGTGTCAGAGCTCTGGACTTCCAGCCTGTGGCGTCTCATTCCACTCACCTTCACCTCATGGATCAACCTGAAAACACACACACCCAGTTAATGTATAAGTCTTGTGCGTGTGTATGTGCGTGTGTGCGCGTCTGTGTTTGATACCGTACCTACTATAGGAGCTTCCAGGCAGGAGACCCAGGTGTCTTTTCTGCAACAACATTGCTGAGTTGAGACCCGACCTTGGTGCTTTCTGAAAGGAAAGGAAGAAACTGCCCACTCAAAAAAAAATCACTCTAACCAATCAACGTCTGAATCCTGGCTACTACTGGTCAAAATGTCCCATCCCGGCCGGCACCCTAGCAGCAGATGTGTTCCCCGCAGTTGATGTACCTTCCTGGGCTTCTCGTCCTCTGTGAGCAGCCTGGACCTCTGCTTCTCGTGCTCCCTCTCCTGCAGCAGCTGTCTGGTCAGGGGGTTGCAGTTGTTGTGCCCCGGCAGCAAGCGGAAATACCTGTTCTTCTCCGGGTCAAAGTAGAACCCGGGCAGCTCTGGAAAAGGTCCAAGAAAATGGCGCGTTTGATTTGAGTGAAAATGTACAGTAGGCAGTGTGAGTGCCCAAAATGTAATGAAAACGAACAAACTCTTATCTACAGGACAACCCGTCGTGAAGTCAACTCTGTGAGAGTCTATGGCTCTGAGTAGGTCTGACCTGGAGCTGACGGGGAGGATGAAGATGAGGATGAGGAGCTGGCAGCGTGAGAGCTGCTCTGTGGGTCTCTTTGTGATGGACCTGCATCACTACTGCCATACCTGCAGAGGAGAGGCGAGAGACAGATAAAGTGTCAAAGTGCCAGTTCTCAACACACGCACCCCAAATTCAATCACAGTACAATGGGAATAACCTACTGGCAATCCATTGCACACTGGACGACCACATGTAGGCTATATGCAGCCACGTGATGGCCTACAACGCGATAGATTTAACCTAATTCAATCCGTGTTTAGTTGGGTGCACTAACGGTTGAATCATTGTGTCATCCACCCAGACACTATCAGCTAGCCATCGTGGCTTACCTTTGTTCCTGGTGTCTATGTGTGTTGTCCCTTTGCCAGTCGGAGTGGCGGTCGTGTCGCCTGCGGTCCTTGCCCCTGTCGTTCCATTTCCCCTTCTTCATCCCTGCTGATGTGATATCAAGGGAAATCAGATCAGATCACTTGCTAAGTCTAGCTGGCCTCATCATTGTTTTCTGCTGTGGTGTTTACTTTGTAGCAAGTTAGCTATCTGCTGTAACCCCTTTGCCAAACCATACTAGCTACAGAATATTACAAACGAAATATTTTATAGGGTTGCACAGACAACCTATTCAATAGGCACTAATATGTATGTAATAAGCTGAAATGCCTTTACTCCTGCTCGCTATTAATAATTGTCTGTGTGATCAGCTTGCTAGCTACCTAGCCAAAGTTCCTGCCACACAACGTTGTGTCCACGTGATCGATCCGCCCTTCAACATCTCATTGGTCTACCGTTCCTGACGTTGCCCCCTTTTGCAGACTGACGATTGGATACTTACCTCATCAATCACCCCCCTTATCAAGCCTCTGAAAACCTCCATGATGAAAACAGCTTTCCTATTCATTCTTCTCATGAATGAAATATAGGCTAGTTGTTGCCAAGTGGAGGAACAAAACGTCAGGTTTACGGTGTAACCTATGCTTAAATATGATCCTGACTTAATCAGAGGTTACTTTTTCTCTTTGTATCTGTTGGGAACCACGGTTAGTCCACATATTTGCTATACATGGCAAATAAACGGATATTGAATCTTCTCACTGTATGCATTGCAAACACTAAGGAAAACATCCAGCCTACTCCGTTAAAGGTCCTATTTTTGTTCCATATGATATGAGACAGCTGAATACTGTATTTAGCCTAAATCAAAGTATATATTTCACGATTTATTAATACTTTATAATAAAACGAACATTTCGCCCATCACCATCTTAAACGTGTAGCCTATTATAAAATGCAATGAATTGTTTCATGTGTGCTATTGTAACGCGCGAATCTATCAATGTATGCAAATCACTAAACTGCCCCGGTTGAAAGTGGAATGGACGGGACACTGGTTTGTTGAAGGGTTTTGACAGTTCTCCAGTAAGCCACGCCTGATTTCTGGATACTGTTATTGTATTGGTTGAGGAGCAGGACATCTAGGACCGTATTGGCAATTTTTTGCATAGGGGTCCAAAACTGCACTGTGATTTGGAACATTGGGTTACAGTCCAGCAGCAAAATGGCGACTGTCATTCAGAATCCTCTGAAAACGTAAGTACATTTCAGAAATTTGCATTCACAATTTTAAGGCTCTTTATTTTGGGTGCGTGCAATT
>NC_140239.1:18765296-18772796 GCF_949987555.1 Borostomias antarcticus | reverse complement strand
GGCGAGGGGATGATTTTTCCTAGGTTTACTTCACTCGTGCCCCTGCTGTACGGTTTTGCGGTGTGCCCCCCAGCCCCCCTCCCCCACTCCCCCGCCCTCATCTGCTACACCGTTCCTACTGTATCTGTCCTCCCCATAAAACACGTTCCCCTGTCACCTCCCAATTCCCCTTCTCTTATGCTTGACCTCTCCCTCTCTCTCTCTCTCTCTCTCCCACCCCTCCATAATTGTTCATTCAGCCTTGGGGGGGGGGGAGAGGGGGGGGGGGGGGGGGTTGTCAGCGTTGTGGGGGATCGTGGCCCTGGTCCTTCCTCCTCCTCCACCCCGCGTTCTGTTCAATCGTCCCCTTTCCTGTCCATCTCCTCCCTCTCCCTCCCTCCCTCCAGCCAACAGAACCCCCACAAAAGACTTGTCCTCACCCTACCCCCTCTCTCTCTCCCTTCCTCCCCCAGACCCCCCCCCCCCCCCCCCATCCTTCCCCTGTTCCCCTCCTCTCCCCAGCTGGAGGGAGGGGGGGTCTCAGCCGGGCTGTCCTTCTCCCGGGCTGTCTTTGTCCAGAGCGGTGGGGAGTCTCCAGGAGACGCCTGATATCATAACCTCAGCACTAATCTGATTGAGCCCCTCTGCAGGGCTGTAAGAGCTGTGTGCACACTAGGGTTTACACACGCACGTACGCACACACACACACGCACGCGCACCCACATACTGTACACGCACACACACACACACACACACACACACACACACACACAGAAAGAGAGAGATAGAAAGAGCAAGGTAGAGAGAGCAGGATAGAGAAAGTGAATGAGAGAGAGAGTATTAAGGGAGGAGATCTCTGGCCAGTGAAGCCAATATAGGGTCTTGTGGTGAACAACAGCCAGAGAAAGCGATCCCACCTCCGACCAAATTAGTTGCGGCTCTTGGGTTACGGTCACGTTTATCGGCCCGGCTGGAGCATGCGACCGTAGGCTTGGCCCCGTGCCGCCGTGGAGGTTTTGATGTTGTCCTGGGAGGAGCTTTGTAAACAGACAGACAGGGTTGAGAGAGTAGCATTTCCTCTTCGTGTCTTTTGCGGTGATCCGTAGCTATTAAGCCGACACAGATGTGGGTAGCGGTGACGTCTCTCCGTTGCTGTGTGACGCCGAGCTGGCTCGGACGCCTCTCTCTCTCTCTCCGACTCTTGTCCCGAGGTGCTTCCCCCTCCGCCCTCCGCCCCGCCCGTCTCACCTTCTCTGTCTCTCTTACTCTCTGATGTCCTCCGCTCACTCACTGATGGCGCCACGCTGGAAAATGATTCATTGACAACTGGATTTGAGCGTGTTAATGAGTCAAAGCAGACAGGCACACACAGAGACACACACACACACACACAGGCCTGCATACTGCACATGCAGACACACACACTCACACACATAGACACATTCACCCACTGACACGCACGCACGCACACACACACACACACACACACACACACACACACACACACACACACACACACACACACACACACATATATACAGTACACATTCACCCACTGACACGCACGCACACACACACACACACACACACACACACACACACACACACACACACATATACACATTCACCCACTGACACGCACGCACACACACACACACACACACACACTGTGTGACTGATGGATCGTCGCTCATCTCCCCTCTGTCCCCTCTGCACACTTCCTTTCTCTGTCTCTTTCTTTCTTTCTTTCTTTCTTTCTTTCTTTCTTTCTTTCTTTCTTTCTTTCTTTCTTTCTTTCTTTCTTTCTTTCTTTCTTTCTTTCTTTCTTTCTTTCTTTCTTTCTTTCTTTCTTTCTTTCTCACTCTCCACTGGCACTTGTCTTCCTTTCTCTCTCATCCTTAGTGCAAACGAGCGGCTCAATATGAGTGTGTGTGTGTGTGTGTGCGCGTGTGTGTGTGTAGGTGTGTATTTGGGGTTTATGAGATCACAGTGGATGTCTCCACACAGTCTGCTTTAACGAGCTGGGAGAGTGTTGAAGGACTGAGGGAAGCAGGCTGGCCCAGGAGCTGAGGTTTATAGTCTGTTTGTTTTAATACAGTGGAGAGAGGAGGAGACAGGAGAGGTGAGGGGAGGAGGGAGGAGAGGAAAAGAGAGGAGAGGAGAGGGGAGGGGAGGAGAGGAAGGGAGAGGATAGGAGACAGGAGAGGAGAAGAGAGGAGTGAACAGAGGAGAGGAGAGGGAACTTGAGAGGAGAGGAGAGGAATGGAATGTGTGAGTGATGGAGGAAGTGCTGGTGGTTCTATTCTTTAGCCTGGAGGGCAGTCCAGCCCCCATAAAGGGGTTTATGAAAGAGTACAAACTCAAGGGATAGGCTGTGTTGTGAATTAGAATACTGAACTAAAGTGTTCGACAGATGTGTGTGTGTGTGTGTGTGTCCTTTAGAAACTGACAGTATGGAGTGATGGTGATGGTAATATAAGGTCTTGGGGGGACGAGAAGAGAGGAGAGGAGAGGAGAGGAAGGGAGAAGACAGGAGAGGAGAGGAGAGGGGGAAGGGGAGAGAGGATATGATGAGTGATGGGGAAGAGAGGCTGAAAGAGCAATGAGACGGGAAAGAGAGAGACCCTCTAGACAGATAGTTTCATTTGAAACCTGGAAGCGATTTGTATTATGTGTGTGTGTGTGTGTGTGTGTGTGTGTGACACAGAGAGAGAGAGAGAGAGAGAGAGAGAGTCAGGCAGACAGACTGATAGATGGACCAAAGAAAGCCTGTCTCTGTTGTAGAGCTGGAACACTGCGTCCCGTCTGCACTCAATAGCAGGGTTGGGAGCGCTGCGCTGGAAGGCTACACCTTTGAATATTCATGTTATATTCATAACCCCGCATTGTGAGGAGATGCTGCTAGCACAGCTTTACGCATACGGAATGCAATTAGCACGCCATGCAACGACAAGCCTCCGGACCATTGTTCATGCGCACCTGTGACTAGCGAGGGCCCTCGACATTCAATTGGAGGAGAGCGGAGGGAAGTAGAATATTAAGCGTGGGGAGGGAGCGAGGCGTCCTTAAAGAGCCTCTGTCCTTGGGGAGCGAAGGATGGAGACAAGCAGAGAGAGAGGGAGACTGAGAGAGAGAGAAAGAGAGACCGGGGAAGAGAGAGAGGGGAGAAGAACAAGTAGGTTGTTAGGATAAACGGATAAAGTGAACCCCGTGGCTACCGTGAACCTCTACTGTAAACAGAGCAGTACATGTTTCTCCTCTCCTCTCCTCTCCTCTCCTCTCCTCTCCTCTCCTCTCCTCTCCTCTCCTCTCCTCTCCTCTCCTCTCCTCTCCTCTCCTCTCCTCTCCTCTCCTCTCCTCTCCTCTCCTCTCCTCTCCTCTCCTCCTCTGCTCTCGTCTGTGTATGTATAGACTTTTATGGACAGCTTGCGTGTCTAAGATTAGCCTGGCTGGCTTGGACACCTCAACACTGTTTATATCAAAGCATTCCAGGGGCCTCCTCAAAGGTCGCCGCGCGCCAGGTCTGCAGAAACGCCCGGCGTTTGGATCCTGATCACATCTCAGTGAAGATAACATGACGGCCGATCAGAGAGTCGTTTGGATCCTGATCACATCTCAGTGAAGATAACATGATGGCCACTCAGAGAGTCATTTGGATCCTGATCACATCTCAGTGAAGATAACATGACGGCCGATCAGAGAGTCGTTTGGATCCTGATCACATCTCAGTGAAGATAACATGACGGCCACTCAGAGAGTCACTTGGATCCTGATCACATCTCAGTGAAGATAACATGACGGCCACTCAGAGAGTCATTTGGATCCTCATCACATCTCAGTGAAGATAACATGACGGCCACTCAGAGAGTCGTTTGGATCCTGATCACATCTCAGTGAAGATAACATGACGGCCGCACAGAGAGTCGTTTGGCTCCGTCGTATCCAGCAGGGGATTGTTTTGTGACTCAGCGCCGGCCGTGCGAGTCTCTCCTCACGCCCGGGCGTTTCCAGTCTGAAACGGACCCAGGGTGATGTCACGGCGCGATGATGTCACAGCTGACGACGGGGAGCAGGAATAGATGAAAGGATGATCTTTATCACTCTCTTTGGTGACAAAGTGGCCTTTTTTTCCTCTCTGCACACACGCACATGCACATACACACACACACGCAGTTTCCAGGAAACGGCTCCCTGAAAGGAAAGTTCCCTAACATGCAAAACATTGTGATCAGGAACACACAACCTGATGAGATACAGATAATAAACTGGGTTTAAAGCAGCCATGTGTTCGGGGCTGGGGGGGGGGGGTCCTAGGACTCTTTATCCTCTGACCCACATGCTACAGTAGACAGAGAGACAGCTGGGCTTGAAGGCACATACACACACACACACACACACTCCTCTCTCTTTCTCCATTTCTCGCTCCTTTGCGCACGCACGCACGCACGCACACACCACACACACACACACACACTAAAGCGTACTGTGTTCTGCTGTTTGGTCCTTATGTAAGGCTTTCTAAAGTAGCCAGGGGCGTTCCACTGACTTTGCATTGTGGAAATGGGACAAATATGCACAGGGAATATGGGATGATAGGGAGGGAGAGAGAGAGGGAGAGGGAGGAGGGAGAGAAAGATAGGGAGAGGAAGAGGAAGTGAGGTAATGGGTGAAAGAAATATTGAGAGAAGAAACATAACAGGTCTGTTCTCCCAGCTGTAGGAGATGTGAGGATATGATAGGACGAGAGAGAGAGGAGAGGATATGATAGGACGAGAGAGAGGAGAGGATATGATAGGACGAGAGAGAGAGGAGAGGATATGATAGGACGAGAGAGAGAGGAGAGGAGATGATAGGACGAGAGAGAGGAGAGGATATGATAGGACGAGAGAGAGAGGAGAGGAGATGATAGGACGAGAGAGAGAGAGGAGAGGATATGATAGGACGAGAGAGAGGAGAGGAAGCGAGGAGGAGAGATCACCTGATGAAATCTCTGTCTTGGCCAAGTTGATAGTTTCAGAACCTGAAATCTTTCATTTCATTTCACCTGACACATTCTTATTGTTTATAACACATCTGAATGGGCTTTGCCAGCTGTCCTGGCATGGAACCTAAATTCCTCCCCGTACGTCACAATGTTTAGCTGGTCAGGCTAAACTCTGATCCCGCCGAAGGTCCCTGATGAAGTTACCTGATAAAAACACAGCTTTGTTCTCCAGGACCAGGTTCTTCTCTCCTCTAGAGCACAGGAAACGTCAGCAGAAGAGGTTTTGGTGTGACATTATCGAGCTGTAGGGACACTGATTATAGGTTGTTATCAACATGCACTTGGGGTGTCACGTTTTGATACACCCTGCACTAGTGGTCGACTGTTATGAGTTTTAAGCGGTGCAACTGCTTCTATACATGACATGTTGCTGTTGCAGACCAGCAGAGGGCAGTAGAGCCTGCCCGCTTACTTCACCACCTGGGTGTGATTTTTCAATGGCCGATGTCTTTGCTGATATTTAGAGAGAAGGGCGGCCGATGGCTGATATATAATGCCAATATCATGTTGTTTTTTTTGCATCTAATGAAACAATATCAATTTAATAATCTATTACTAAATATGGAAAGCGAGGTTGACGGGCGACTGGTCGAGCATGCACTTCACCACCTAGCCAACAGAGGGTGATTAAAACGGCTATATATCCACGTGGGAAGGTCACAGAGACATGGTTTGGACTAGCAGAAAGGTCTCGATGTGGATGCAGCAAAACAAACATGTATTGTGCACACAGTCAAAACAAAACTTTGCGCCAAGCCAGCTCCCATGTGGGGGCACTAGAGACACTGGGTTTGGACTGGGGTGTGCGGGGGTACAGCCCTGAGTGCCCCAAACCGCCCCCCGCCGGCTCTGACCCGAGGGGGACACCACAGAGTCACCCAAACACGGCCACCCATTCACCTCCATTCATTTGGACTTGAGCTCAGGAGCCAAAAGGTCAGTTTTAGATACATAAATCGATAGACCACGATGGCTCCATGGGCACTGTGCACTAGTAATAACAAATGAGAAAAAAAATGCAGAACTTTTATTTAACACCGTTGTCTGCATTGGCTCTGTTGGCTTAGGTAGATCTCACTCTGTCTGCAGTGTACTTTAAATAAAAAATCTATCAACTAAATACATTCCCACAGGTAATCACACGACTAAACTTTATAAAATAAAATGTAAAATAAATAAATAAATACAAATAAAAAATACAAATAAAAATACTCCAATGTTTAAGCAATGCTTAAAGGAGTAGTAAAGGGAAAATGCATATTTTGCGGCGAATTTGATGTCAGGGCTAAACATGCATTTTCCCTTTACTACTCCTTTAATTATTTCAAAGTGGCATTTAATCCGCCAATGGATCACTCAACCACTACCCTGCACCCTTTAAGCAAATGATACACTTGCCACATCTGTGCTAATTGACTCTTGAGTAACTTCTCATAGAGTGAGCTTAGCAGTGTTGCTAGGTAACGCAATATGTTAATTGAAAGGAAGAGTTGGAGAGATTTGGGTGGGGCTCTCGATTGGCTCTCTAGAACCCTAGAGCTTCTGACAGACAGACAGACAGATAGACAGACAGACATGGCAACATAATGCAGCCATTGTCTAGGCACTGTCAATGATGCTAGGGGCTGTGACTGCATTAAACTACGCATTAAACTACTCTATCTAACTCTACTATCTTCTAAAGGATAATCAGCGGTGCATTCTCCTTGTGATAGCCCGCTTGTGACCTGTACTTCTTCTGGCAAATGATGTGGTATTACTATGCGTGTGACTAGCGCTCGCTGTGGACTAGAATTCTCTCTTGGACAAAAGAGATTGATTAATGTATTGATAGCCTTGATACTGGCTTCTCTCCAGTGGGTTTTTATGAAGCGCTGTAGCTAACTCTGGCTAACGGATTGGTCTGCCTCAGTAACATTGTTCTGTGCTTCCAGCAGGTGCCCAGATAAACATTGATTTAGTGGTCAGTCTAGTGTCTTTTATGCGGAGGCAAGGCAGTAACTGATAGGCGTCTTCTGATGAAAGCAGAGACCGTGGATGTTCCTGCAGTGTTTAGATTTCTCCTCTCGGGAGAACCTTCGCCCCCGCCACCCTCCCCTCCCCCCTCCCCCCACTCCCTCTTTCCTTCTCAGAGAGACTCTGTATCTCTTCTTCAGCCCCGCCCTCTCTTTCCCTCTCGCCCTCTCTCTGCCTCTCGCCCTCTCTCTCCCTCTCTCAACTCTGTAACCTACAGTATCACCAAACCCATGAGTCCTACCCCCTCCTCTCTTCTGTGGCATATCTGAGGCCAGCTCAGACACACACTCTCTCTGTCTGTCTAGATACCTCCCTCCCTCCTCCCTCCCTCCCTCCTTCCCTCCCTCCTCCCCTCCCTTCTTCCTCCCTCCTCCCCTCCCTCCTTCGCTCCTCCTCCCCTCCCTCCTTCCCTCCCTCCTCCCCTCCCTTCTTCCCTCCCTCCTTCCCTCCCTCCTCCCTCC
>NC_140239.1:18621420-18765096 GCF_949987555.1 Borostomias antarcticus | reverse complement strand
TCTTTGTGTGTGTGTGTGTGTGTGTGTCTGTGTGTGCGTGTGTGTCTAGGTCAGGCTGCAGGACAGATGTACACCTACCCTGCGCGGTGTTGGAGGAAGAAGAGACGGCTACACCCCCCTCTGGACCCCCAGCTCCGTCTGTGTGAGCTCAGGCTGGGTAAGACCAGCTCCAGAACCCGGGACCAGGGGGTTTTCCCAGGGCGATCACACAGTCTCCAGCAGGCCCTCGACAACCTCCTCCCAATAAGTCAACAAGCTCTTTTCCACTCACTGACTCACTCCTACAAACTCATTCACCCATAATGCACCTGGACACTATTCGCTTACATCACCAGTTTATCACGCTAAAGATCAATGCGGTCTCTCACTCTGCACTGTGCACTCCACATATACCCTCCTCCCTGCGTGTACTGTTTATACATCACGCCCCAAACACACACACACACACACACATACACATTCCGTCGTTTGCCCACTCCGCGCTGTAAAGTGGCGTTAACGTTAGATATCTGGCCATCTGGCTCTGGTTAGCCTCTCTCTCCAGGTCTCCAGGTTCACTCTTTCTCCCTCTCTCTTTCTCTGAATCAATGCCTCCTCTCTCTCTATACTCTGGCGGCACACACACACACACACACACACACACACACACACACACACACACACACAGACACACGCAGACATACGCAGACACACACACACACACACACACAGACAGACATACGCAGACACACCTACACACACACACACACTCTCTCTCTCTCTCTCTCTCTCTCTCTCTCTCTCTCTCTCTCTCTTAGCTGCAGAACAGAAGCACCCTAACCGGGCCCCGCTAATCATTTGTCCATGCAGCATTAGAATGTAAGAGAGCCCTAAGAGGTGGAAGGGTGTGTGTGTGTGTGTTTGTGTGTGTGTTTGTGTGTGTGTGTGTTTGTGTATGTATGTGTGTGTGTGTGTGTGTGTGTGCGCGTGTGTGTGTGTGTGTGCGTGTGCGTGGAGGGGGAGGACTATTGAAGGAATGCCCCTGCCAGGAACATGATAAGGGGGTAGAAATAAAGGCCAGTCTTTGTCTCTGCCTTCCCACACCATTGTTTTCCCAGCTCTCTCCAGCTGCAACTCAATACTCAGACGTTCACCAGGAACACATCAGCTAAGAAGAAAAAAAAGGAGGGAATCATTTTCAGGGACAACTCCCCAGAGCATTCCAGAGCTATGAACACAATAAAGAGAGCCACAACTTCAGCTCGTTCTCAAGACCATATCTGCAGCCAACAGATTCTATTTTATTCTATTTTATTCTATTCTATTCTATTCTATTCTATTCTATTCTATTCTATTCTATTCTATTCTATTCTATTCTATTCTATTCTATTCTACCCTTGTAGACGGTGGTAACAGCAGATGGGTATCTGCAGATAGAGGAGGGCCCTCGGGAGCCCCTGGTATACCACAGATATTTATCCTAATGACAGAGTCTCTCCCGGGCTTTAGGAAGGGCTCTGTGTTTGTCTAATGCAGGGGTGTCAAACTCTGGCCCGCGGGCCAAATTTGGCCCGCAGTGTAATTATATTTGGCCCGCGAGGCAATACCAAATGACAAACTAGAGCTGGCCCGCCAGTATTCGATTTTGCATGTCTGCACTATTAAGTTATATATTGTATGGTAATAAGCGTTGCTTGTTCCATATGTTAAAGCAAAACTTGTTTGGGTCCATATTAAAATTTTCATTTGTTCAATGTTGGCCCGCGACTTTGGTCAAGTTTAAAATTTTGGCCCACTGTGTATTTGAGTTTGACACCCCTGGTCTAATGCGTCCTGTCTGGAGAGGACCAGGGCAGCCGTCCAGATGCCGTTTCCTGAGGGTTTCTGCGCAGATAGTGGCTGCAGCCTGATGCCCATATTGCTGTACTATATAGTATGCCAGAAAAAAGAGATTTAGTGTGTCACAATACATAGTATGTCAAATGAAGTATGCCCCAAAAGTACCGAGGTGTCCTACTACTGCATCCGGTCGCATTTTGCAGTATGCAAGCCAGCATGCTTTTCTGGCTTTTTATTTATTTTATTTTATTTGACCCTTTGGCTATGCTGACCCACAATCCTGTGAAGATAGGTCACGTCGACTGAGCTGCCGAGAGAGCACAGACAGATGACAGCACAGTGATGACGTTTGCACTCATTTATCCACTTACTGTAGCCTTGTGAAGCCATTAGTATATTAAAGTATTATTATAAGTATAATAAAGTATTAATTTTATAATTTTATTAATTTTTTAAGTCGCAAAAAAGTAGTACTAAGGAGCTGTCATCTGCCAATGATGATGGATGACAGTGTAATGACAACGACAGATGACAGTTGTGTAGCAGCCTGGCTGGCTAAGTGACATAGCTAGCGTAGCGTAACTTTGCGCTACGAACTGCGGCGGATGTATGAGCAAGAGGGTCAAAGTTCAAGGCGCAACATGAGGAAGTTGTATGTCCCAGTTGTATGCATACTGCATGCAACACTATGTACTTACTTTAAGGACAGCTGCAGTACGTACTAATTCTGAAAAGAATACGATTAGGAACACAGTCTTTGGCGAGATGTTTGATGGTGGGACCACTCCCATCGTTTGACTGGAGATGGATCTAACCTGTATGAGAGGCGTGGCTAGCACAGATGCAGATTTGTGTCTCTGTACTTTCAAGCCTCCCTCATCCGCACTGCACTTAGAACACTCCTTAGAACACTCCTTAGAACACTTCTTATTGGTCTGCAGCCGTTCGGTTTAGATCGATGCAAAGGGATTGAGACGGCATTTGTGTGTGCGTGTGTGTGTGCACGTGTGTGTGTGCCTGTGTGTGTGTGTGTGGAGGGTGGAAGTCTGCATAAGTAATCTGTAGCTACCTCATTGCTCTACTTCCCTCCCCCTCTCCCAGAGGGCCTGAGAGGTGTGTGTGTGTGTGTGTGTGGGAGGGGGCAGTGCGGGGGGGGGGGGGGGGGGTGAGGGTGAGATAGACGGGGGGGGGGGGGGGGGCAGGCATAGGAAGAGGGAGGTAGGGACAGAGGGGTAACGGGGGGGGCTAGTTGAGCGGGAAGGGGGGGTGGGGCTAGAAGGAGGGGAAGAGGGGAGGTGGGAGGAGAGGGGAGGGAGGAGGAGAGGGGAGGGGGGAGGAGAGGGGGGGGGAGAGGGGAGGTGGGAGGAGAGGGGGAGGTGGGAGGAGAGGGGAGGGGGGAGGAGAGGGGAGGGGGGAGGAGAGGGGGAGGTGGGAGGAGAGGGGAGGGGGGAGGAGAGGGGAGGGAGAGGGGAGGGGGGAGGAGAGGGGAGGTGGGAGGAGAGGGGGGGGGGGGGGTTGCGGCAGCAACGTGTCTCTTCAGTGACAGCTCAAAGTCAACCTGCCTATGCGGACAAAGGGAGAGGGATGGAGGGAGGGAGGGAGGGAGGGAGGGAGGGAGGGAGGGGTGGAGGGGAGGTGGAGGTTTAATACCAGCCCTCAGCAGCACCAGCCTCTCCTCCCTCCTTCTCTCCTCCTCCTGTTCTTTTCACATCCTCTCTCCATCCTGCCTTTATTAGAAAGAGGCCGGACTCACTGCTCTAGGTTTATCTCTGCGGAAATGAAATGGAGAGAGAGAGAGAGAGGGAAAGAGAGAGAGAGAGGGAGAAAGAGAGAGAGAGAGAGATGGAGGGTATTAAGGTTCGAGGCCTGCCACTGACCTCTGCAGCTTTGATGAAAATCAAAAGGGAAAACAAGAGAAGGCCAGACCTACCTCCCCCCCTCTCTCTCTCTCTCTCTCTCTCTCTCTCTCAATCTCTCTTTCTCTCTCTCTCATCTTCCTTTCTTCCTTCACCCTTTCATCTGTCATGCATCTCTTTCATCTGGGGCACCTGGTCTACTGCAGGACTTATTGGTCTACTGCTGGTCTCTATCCTGGTCTACTGTTGGTCTATTCTATCCTGGTCTACTGCTGCAGTTAATACTCAGGCACGATAATCAGGCATGATAGTAGTGCAGCCTGCCTCTCATCCCATGCCGATGTTATACACACACAAGACCATATGCATGCACACACGCGCACACACACACGAACACACACGCACACACACAAACACACACACACACACACCCGGCTGGCCATTCACCGCCATTCATTTTTGGGACCTGGATTATGCAAAAACCACCAGAACGATTTTCATGGAACTTGGTGAAGGGGTGTAGCATGGGTCAACTAACAACCCATTAAATTCTGGAGTGGATCCGAATCACTGGGCGGGTCCACGAGCCGGCCAAACACAGCCAGGCCGGCCATTAATTTTTTGGACTAGGATTACACAAAAACTACCAGACCGCTTTTCATTAAACTCGGTGGAGGGGTGTAGCATGGCCCAATTTAGAGCCCATTCAAATTTGGTACGCACAGATCCACGAAACGCAATCAGGGGCAGGGGTCTGTGCTCTCTGAGCACTATTTCAAATTTTTCTTCTTCTTCTTCTTCTTCTTCTTCTTCTTCTTCTTCTTCTTCTTCTTCTTCTTCTTCTTCTTCTTCTTCTTCTCTTCTTGTGATGCTCTTATTGTCCTCCCCCCCAGAGGCTGAGCTGGCTCCGAAGCGGGAGGCCCCCCCTGGAGAGGCCACGGCCCTGGAGGCCCTGCTGAGGGGGGAGGGGCTACTGGATAAGAAGAGCAGCATCAGTAAGGAGGAGGAGACGCTGCTGGAGATCCAGGTACGTTCAGGCAGGAGGAGGAGATCCAGGTACGTCCAGGCAGGAGGAGGAGATCCAGGTATGTCCAGGCAGGAGGAGGAGATCCAGGTACGTCCAGGCAGGAGGAGGAGATCCAGGTACGTTCAGGCAGGAGGAGGAGATCCAGGTACGTCCAGGCAGGAGGAGGAGATCCAGGTATGTCCAGGCAGGAGGAGGAGATCCAGGTACGTCCAGGCAGGAGGAGGAGATCCAGGTATGTCCAGGCAGGAGGAGGAGATCCAGGTACGTCCAGGCAGGAGGAGGAGATCCAGGTATGTCCAGGCAGGAGGAGGAGATCCAGGTACGTCCAGGCAGGAGGAGGAGATCCAGGTACGTTCAGGCAGGAGGAGGAGATCCAGGTACGTTCAGGCAGGAGGAGGAGATCCAGGTACGTTCAGGCAGGAGGAGGAGGCCCCGCTGGAGATCCAGGTACGTCCAGGCTGCCCCGCAGGGCTGCTGCCGTACCAGTGACGGCCGTGGTGAGAGGGTTCACCGTTCATCTCTACAGGTCATGACTGAGCGCTTCTCTGCTTCCTGAAAGTGCTCTTGTGCAGTTTTAGGATAAATCAATCCCGTTTCTTCACCACGTCCTCTGAGATCTGATTTGAGATCAGAGCTTTACTGCCGGGTGAGAGAAGGCGGGGCGGTCGTACTCTCAACCTCTCGTCACCCCCCCGTTTCTACCCCTCACTTCTGCTTGTGCTTTGCAGAGGGTCCTGGACGCTGACGAAAATGGTGACGGTTTCCATGACGATGAGGACTTTGAAGTGGACACTCCGAAGAGGAAGCACAGAAACAAAGGCAGAGTGAGTGACAGAAAGAATGAGACAGAGAAAGAGAGAGAGAGAGAGAGAGAGAGAGAGAGAGGGAGAGAGAGAGAGAGGCCAGCCTGTGTTCACCTTTAGGGAGAAGTTGAGACACAATCTCTGTTCTTATTATATACATACATAGTTTATTCATCTCCCTGATCCTCAGAAACTGTCATGTCCATGTGGAGAGAAAAGTCAGTGTGCAGTATTAGCTGTCATCAGTTGTCATACACTAAGGGAAACAAGTTCCGTAGCAAAGGTTTCTGAGTAACAACATCTGTAAAAATATCCCCATGTTATTAGCTGCGACCAGCAGCTCTATAGCTTGCTCTATGAGTTGGTTGGTTGGTCAGGTTGGCCGCTCCACAAAAATATCCACAGAAGGGCAATGCTGCTGTCCACACCACAGTGGCACCACAGCTGTTACTAATCCACTGAATAGAGAATATACTAGAAGATTCAGCCAGACTGAACATGTTTGTAGCCTCGCTCGTACGTGGTCGCAGCTATTGCAAATTCATGCTTGGAATATTATAAATCGAATTGTTGTTGGATGGTTTTGATTGTATTGTTGATATTTGCACATTATTGTATATTCAGTTATTATTATTTGTCAACAATAATAATTCTCGAATAATTCTCGAATAATTGTCGATAATAATTCTCTGTACTGCACTGGCAACATAGGTTTTCATCTGCCAATAAAGCTTGAATTTTAGAGAGAGAGAGAGAGAGAGAGTAGGAAAGCAGACAGAATGACCAGTGTGAGTGGTGTCTGTTGCCATGGCTATGTTTCTCTGTCTCCAGGGCCGAGGTTCCGGTCGCAGAAGGACGGAGGCTGTCGCCAACGACGACCAGGACAAACCATACGTCTGTGACAGTAAGAACAAGAACAGCAACCTCTGAAACACGCAGGGAGACCATAAAGATGATCATCACCTGATGATCTCATCATTCATGTCATGTGGCCCAGTATCTGTAACAGCATCAGTGAGGTCATATGAAGCCTGAGGTTAGCAGGAGCTGGCTATAAAGGAGTACACACCAGTAACTCTAAACACTCCAGTGGAAAAGGTCAAAGGTCATCTTCTACCATGGGCACCAGAGCAACGTTCGTCTGGACTATAGCGCAGCCTTCGTCCTCCCAGGCATGATGAAGCAGATATAGAGACTCTTGTCTGCTGGCGATTTCACTGTCGCAGCATGCAGCTCCTACCTGGGTGGGAGGGTGGAGGGGGGTCTCACACGGTGTGAAAGTAGCCTCTCTGGATGACAGAAGAAGAAGAAAAAGACTCACTCTTGTTTTGTGTTTTTGTTCTTGTTCTCTGTTTCTCTCTGTATGCTTTTGTGTCTTCTCTGTTCCAGACAGAAACAAACAAAAGCATAACTCAAAACCTGCTGACTCAGGTATCTGGACATGCCGCCATCTTGTCTCTTTAGGGAGTGTTGGGCCGTCCTAACCCTCAGGCTTGTTCACCATGGGCTACTGCTGGTTGATCTTGTCTATACTGTAGCTGCCTGCCTCTTAACACTGCGCTGTGCAATCGTTTCAGCACCCAACCTGGCATCAAAGCAGGCTTGCATGACACTAACATGATTTTGTGTGCTTGTACGTTAGCACATTGCCATGCATGATGGATCCCTGGGCACTTGTCTCAGCTCGCGCATTCAGCAATGCATGTTTTCTATGGGTTTGTAACATTAACCCATAGGCCTCGCCACTGACAATTCTGCTCAAGTGCTAGGATGACATCACGCCATCGCTGTACCAAATGCCAACAAGCCGTCGCTGGCTTCGTACATGGGAATGACAAAGGTCATTATACAAAAGCAGCCAGAGCTTTAGCCATGGTTTTCAAGCAGTCCAATGAAATAGCAGTATTAAGTGGTTATTGTTCACACATGACCTTTAGATTTGTTAGCAGAGTGTTTTTAATAGAGAAGTTATAAAGCTTTCGTATTCTCAATGGTCTTCAGCTGCTTTTTGGTGGATAAAAAGCTCCCCTGAAAGACAGATTGAGTAGTTTGCTCAATTAATTGTTAGCTGCGTGTCCTGTCCTTCATCCTGCCCTGAGAACCGATGTCTGTTAGCTTGTCTATTGGGTGTTTACTTCTCGCTGTCAAAGTGAAATGTTGCTTATTAGATACAGCCTTCTGTGTCCCACTCCCCTGCCTTGTCTGCTACTGTACCACGCTCACAGATAAGACTCTGTCAGCAGCACGCTGCCCTCAGGGAAGAGGACAGGAGAAACAACTAGGAGTTACATTTGAAGAGTTTGGTTGCAAAACGAGACATCCATTTTGAGAAATATTGATTATTGATTGATTAATGTTTAAGATGCCATAGCACTTTGTGGAAAAACACATTTTAAGGTACAAAAATGTATAATCTTAAAGTCTGATTACAGAAATATTTCACACATACTGTACTAGATAAAGGTACATATTAGCAATCAATTCTGATAATAAAGTGCTAATGTGAAAAATCTCATTTTGCAACCAAACTTCATTTCAACTGACTTTTCTTCCAATTAAAAAAGGAAAAAAAGAACTAAAAACAAACTGAGATAAGGCTAAAATATAATCTGCACACTTTTTGGACAAACACAAAAGTCTCTTTGAGAAAACTGTTAACAGAATTTGCTCTTCAAGTCAAGGTGCACACAGTGCCTTTTCAGTTTGCAGCCTGTCTGCGGTTATGCACAATGTGCTACATGTAGCTACACCCTGTCCACATCCAGACCTACTCTACAGTAATCCTAGCACAGCACTGCCAGTGAAAACAACACAATCCTGACTGCACTGGTAGCATCTGGATTTGAGCTGGTGTCTAGAGTGCTGTTGGTTCAGCCAGGTCGAACGTCTGTTATGGTTCTAGTGGGTTCTGCTAGCGTCTGCCAGATTCTAATGGTTTCGGGGTTCTGTTGTCTGCAGTCTGTGGAAAGCGCTACAAGAACCGTCCGGGGCTGAGCTACCACTACGCTCACACACACCTGGCAGAGGAGGAGGGGGAGGAGGAGAAGGAGGAGGAGCTGGCACAGTCCCCGCCCTCCCGGCCTGACAACCACAAACGTAAGGGACCAAGGCCGAAACCAGGAAATACACAGAAAGAGACATCAACTGAATAACAGCCACTGTACTGTGTGATGCTATCTATCTATCTATCTATCTATCTATCTATCTATCTATCTATCTATCTATCTATCTATCTATCTATCTATCTATCTATCTATCTATCTATCTATCTATCTATCTATCTATCTATCTATCTATCTATCTATCTAAACATGCAATAACATACTGATAAAGCGTACTTTCATTATCCTCCTCTCTCAACAGCTCAGAAAGGACCGGACGGCTCCATCATCCCCAACGACTACTGTGATTTCTGCCTGGGAGACCAGGACTCCAACAGAAAGACAGGGCAGGCCGAGGAGCTGGTGTCCTGCTCCGACTGCGGACGTTCCGGTGAGTCCCCCACCCCGCTGCCCAATTCCGGCCTTCCACAACCCCCACCGCCATGTCATCTTTCAACTGAACACTTATGGATTCAGGCAAAGACTATTTTAGACAAGCCATTCCTCTCTGGGAAGTCCTTCTCATCATCTCCCCAGACGCACGGTAACGACGCTGTTACGTCGATGCGACGCGGCTTTTTAGGTGGCGGGGAACCAGGTCTAGGGTCCGCGCGCCCCCGCAGAGTCGTTCGGCGTCGTTGGGTCAGAGGTCAATCTCCATTTTGATTTGCCTCCACACATCTCTGTTTTTGATTTCCTTCCTTTCGCTTCCTTTATCTGCCGTCCGGTTGGCGTGGCCCGGGAAGGGAGCGCCTGCCAGTAGGTGTCCTGTGCCGTTGTAGCCGTGTGGACACAGGGAGTCCCTGGCTGTCTTCCATAGACGCCTTAGTTCAGGGTGGTGTGTCCGTGCGTCATTGTCGTGAGGGGGACAACTGGGGGAGAGGCAGGATTATCTGCGACTGCGATCCTGCCTCTGCTACCTGTAGTGTCGTCCTCGTCACTGTCGACCGGTCCTGCGGTTGCTGTCAGAGACCAAAGACACTTCGCTGACCCTCCGGTCTTGTAAAAAAGAACTTAAGGCAACTAGGCAATTGACTGAACCGGCTATGTGTCACAGTCCAGTATATCAACGAGCTATCGATGAGCCTATGGGTAGTGGAGAGCCATAACTCGTTGAGGCGTCCTGTTAGAATGACATTGACCGCTAGGATCGACTGCCTGCTTCCATCCTGCATGCTTGTCAGTGTGAGCTCATCTGTCAGTCAGGAACTCTTGACGCAGAAGACCTCTGCACCATCCTGTCCCCCACCCACATTCATTCCTTCCTTCTTCAGCTCTTCACACATTTCCCTCATGACACTTTTTTTCTTTTTGGGGGCTGTCTTTTTTTTCTCTTTTTCATCAGACTGGCCTGTGAGTTGATTAAATATTTCCTGCAGATCATCTAAAGAGAATATTTGTCTCCACAACCATCCCATACATTGAGAAAAGTGTTCCGAAGCACATTAGCCAACGATTCATGTGAGGATTAGTGGCGTCACTAGAGCTGCTGGTATGGTGGATCTGAGAGCATGTGTAGAGTAGTTCTGAGAGAGGTAAAGGGAAGGGGCCTCACACTGTTGTCTTGTCTCTCTGTTGCTCTCACACTGACGCGCTCACGATAGCCGGACCAGGACGAGCGAAGAAGACTGGCAGGAAGATGAGCGTTCTCCAAGAATTGTTTGGCAACGCGTCAGACAGCGAAGCGTCCACCTTTCACGGCTTTGAAGACGGCGAGCTGGAGGACATTTTCTTTTCCGATGACGACATGCAGAGCTGAGAGAAGGAACGTTGTCTCCGATAGGCCAGATATTACACCCCAAAACCTCTGCTTCTTCATTTTTGATTTGGACTTTTTTTTGCTGAAGACACACTGAAAAATAGCCTACTAGTCCACAACTCTCACCACTCATTTTTCCCCTCCATTTTGTTCTGTAAACAAGAAAGGACTTGGCAGCATCTGTCAGCTGTGCCTGAGAGGCTGTGAAGCTTTTTCTCTCACATGGATTCTCTTCAATGTTTTTATCGGATTTCCTTGTCCAGCTTGATTTAGGACAGGACTGCCTGTCATGTGGAATCTGCTTCCCAATAAGAAACATAATGAAAACCTAAAACCAGACTGAACCACATAAACAAGCTTATAAATACGTCTTTAAATGATTAAATCTCTGTTGCCTCAGGACTGAAAGGGAAAGCCAGTGGTCAGAGCACAGACTTTGAGCAAACAGAATTGATTGACATGCTGTTTCCATGGCAATGAGGACAGAGTGGCCAATGAGAAGGCAAGGGGAGCGATGTCCCCAGGCACTGAGTCGCTCCATTGGCCAGAGAGGACAGTTAGCCGAGAGGTAAGAGCCTTTCGGCATTTCATTGTCCCTCTCTGTCTGTAGAGACCTTTGACTTCGGTCGTTGAAGCTCATAGTTGATGTCTCATTTCTGCAAATAAAACACATGAAAATTCCACTTTAAAAAACAGCCAGGGTATAGGTTTTTTAAATGTATTAAATAGAGTTAGTTCCTTGCAACTTCTCAGGTGTGTTGCTATTCATCCCACCACTCTATGCCAAACAGATGGTGGAGAAATTAGTATAGAGGAGTCATCAAACTGTCACCACATTTTCATTTCCTGTTGACAGCCGTGCGTCGTATCCTTCCGGGGACGCTCACTTTGTCCTGGATTCGCGGCTCCCCCATGCATCTATCTTCATCACAGCAGTTAGCGGAGCCCGTCGGACGAGGCTCTCTATCTGTCTGGCAGGTGCGCTGACGGCAGGAAGCACTTCGGGTTTGGCCGGGTTCCCAGTTCTGAGAGCCCAGTCCGGTTGGCTGTGTGGTTTCTCACTCAGCTGTTTTATAGGCTCATTTATGGCTCACTGATTTAGCGTCGATGCCTCAATGGAGACTCACCGATGACTTCATGAACGCTATTGAATGTCCCAGACAGCAGAACAACGGGAGGAGTGTCGCGACTCTCTGACGAGAGACAAGGACGCGTCTCTAACAGCAGCGATATTGAAAGGAAGACGCTTTGGCCTAAATATTCCAGTGTTGTTTTTGGTCGACTCGTTCCCCAGGGATTGCGTCAGCCACAGATGGGCGGTGATGTGAGCGCTTCATGGTGTCCCGGCGAGGAAACGTTGGGTCTTTTTTTTAATGTGCGTAGATGGAGTCCAATTCACATTTTGGTTCTCCAACAGTACTGCGCCCACAGTCAGCTGATGTAGCTGGATTCATCCAGCAGTGACCCCAGCCATTTAACTGTGATTGCAGGTTCTAGACCAGTCACAGCTGCAGGTCACAGTGTGGGTTTTCCTGCTGTATTGAGTTTCTGTAGAGCTGCAGTTTCCTTTATTCTATCCCAGAGTCAGAAGCTCAATAGCCATCCAGGCATTCTGCAATCTTACCCTTGAAAATAAACCTTTTTTCACTGGCGGGTATTCAGCAACAGGGAAGATCCATTGTTCCTGTGGCGTCTGTGTCAAACTGTGGTCTATGATATCGATCTTGAGATGTGTAGTCACATACAGTACATTGAGATACAGATGCCCTTTGTGATTTTTGCTCAATCATTGCAGTTCAGAATGTGTAGAGGTTCAGTAATGCCTCAAGCTCACACACACACACACACACACACACACACACACACACACACACACACACACACACACACACACACACACACACACACACACACACACACACACACACACACACACACACTCTATTCATCCAACTATACACCAAAGAAATTGGACCAGCCTGTATCTCTTCTTTACATTGAGAGGACATAAAGGAGCCATAACAGATACCAACAGTTCTTTGCAAAGGCCTTGAATTCCTCTCCTCTCTCCTCTCCACGCCTCTCCTCTCTCCTCCTTTTCTTTTCCACTCCACTCCTCTTTCCTCTCCCTCCTTTCCTTTCTACTCCACTCCTCTCTTTCCTCTCTTCCACTCCTCCCTTCTCCTCTCCACTCTCATCTTCTCCCCTCTCCTCTTCTGTCCTCCTCTCCCCTCCTCTCCTCTCTCCTCCCCTCTCCTTCTCTCCTCTCCTCCTCTCTCCTGTCCTCTCTCTCCCCAGGTCACCCCACCTGTCTGCAGTTCACAGACAACATGCTGCAGGCGGTGAGGACCTACCAGTGGCAGTGCATCGAGTGCAAGTCCTGCAGCCTGTGTGGCACCTCTGAAAACGACGTAAGTGAAACGTGTTGTGACGTCATCGAACTAGCGCTTGACCTCTATATATTATTATTATTATATTTGACTGATCAAATATCCTCCCTAATACGGCCGCGGAGCGCAGTTCATCTGTCATTTCCTGTTCCCATTCCAGGACCAGCTGCTGTTCTGTGATGACTGCGACCGAGGGTACCATATGTACTGCCTGAAGCCCCCCATGCCCCAGCCCCCTGAAGGTAAGACAGACAGACAGACAGACAGACAAGCAGACAGACAGGCAGACAGACAAGCAGACAGACAGACAGACAAGCAGACAGACAGGCAGACAGACAGACAGACAGACAGACAGACAGACAGACAGACAGACAGACAGACAGACAGACAGGCAGGCAGGCAGACAGACTCATCGCTCAAAGACCTGCAAGAACCGCCAGTTTCGAGATTCAAATGTGTCTAACGTGTCTCATTTGATTCTCTCTCCCTTTCACCCTCTCTCCCTCCCTCTCTCTCTCCCTTTCACCCTCTCTCTCTCCCTTTCACCCTCTCTCTCCACCCCCCCCCCTCTCTCTAGGGAGCTGGAGCTGTCACCTGTGTCTAGATCTGTTGAAGGACAAGGCTTCAGCCTACGAAGAGCCATAGCATCACTCCACCACACACACACACAAGCACACGCGCACACACACACACACACACACACACACACACACACACACACACACACAGACACACACACGCACACACACACACACACACACTAGCAGGCTCAGGGCAGACATCGGTCTCACTTCATCCAGTTTAAACAGACCGCTACAGAAACCACTACAACATACAATCCTGATTTGCGATCAGCTGTCTACCTCACAACTCCACATTCCAGCTCCAGACATGACGCAGGATCACAATGCATCCCTCGGATGAGAGAGCTCTCATCATGTGATGTCTTGGTCATGCAGGACAACACCAGTCACAACTCAGCTTTAGCCACAACTTCAGGGGTGCAAATACATCTTATCTAGTTTCCATACTGTATACTGTACGTGGTACTACAGTAATTGTGTCATGGTGTAACTCAGTACGACATACCTCAGGTCTGGGGACCAGAGTTGTTTGACATACGTCTGTTTGAATTCCAGCCTAGTCCCTGCTGTGTTTAGACTCCACTGTGCCATTCTTGATTTTTTACCTGGATGTTTGGATCGGCTATCACCCATTTCACAGGATTTCCCAAGCATACCGTTATTTATGTTGAAAACTGAGAGAGAATGAGGAGTACTATCTCCTCCCTCACTAATTAATCCATTCTGGGTTTTCTTTAGGCTACTAGCATACCATAGCGCAGACAGTAGGTCAACAACTTGTCTGAAGACGCTCTTATTTATGCATTCCTGATGATAGTGACTGTCACTGTGACTGAATGCTTTTTTCAAACTGTGTCAAACCTCAACTCCAGACCCTGGTCTTACAGTAAGGACTGTTATAAGTATCACCCTATGTAGTCTGTTACACTTGACTGTGAACGATTCTTCATCTGGTACAGTACAGATTCTACTTGACCATGGTACAGTAGAACTGGTAGATCTCCCAGACGACTCTGCATGGGCACTACTGTATGTACACCTGTCATGAGTCAACAAATGGTACTCATTCAACAATCAATAAACTGGTTTTAAGATTACATCACACATTGTATGTATGCAGCGATTTTGTATTATTGTATTTTATGCATTCGTAAATGTTTACTTGCTTTATAGAACTTTTTCTCCAATTCATTCGAAATGTCTACTGTATGTAGAACCCCAAATAATGACTCATGTAGCCTACCTGTACTACCATGAGATAGAGATATAGGTTGCACTGATGTCATGGGCTCTGGTACAATCATAATACTAGATGCTCTAGGGCTATTTGGCAGATTTGAGGAACCCTGAATACAATCAGAAAACCTCACTTGAAACACAATCCTGATAATATACTGTAGTGACAGACGATCTGAGCTATTTTTGATTTCAGTTTTGTTTTGAACATATTTAACACAATTTGACGTGAAATTGCCATTGTCATGACTGGAAATGTCTTAAAATACTTTTCTATGTTGTTTTTTGTGCTTTTGTATTTGATATGTTTTTCCACAGACAATCATCTGATTGAGTTAGATATAGATGTGAACAACATTTGAATGGTTTCGTTGTGTTTCCCCTGCAGACATTTTAACACCATGTATTCCTGTTGATACTATGTTCTTACCAAAACAAATGTATTCAATATAATTTCTTTATTTGTGACCATTGCCTAAAGTACTTTGAAACCATTTTATGTTGTATTTTGTTGATGTTTATTTGTACATTTTTGAGGGTTGAAATAAAAACTTTTCCCCATGGATGTTTTTGTTTTCCAAGGCACTCACATTACAGTACAAGTCAAAAACCAAAAATGCAGTGTGTTGCTTCTGTTGGTTTTATAACAAGATTCTTCCACACAGACTTGCTTGTTGCGACTATTGGCTTATTTCAGTTACCCAATGTCTGCATATACATGTTACATTAAATACATGCACTGTATGCATTATTACAATCTATTCATCCGGATGTGTAAATCACCTGAGCACAATTACTATGTTGGATGCCTTCACAATCAAAGTATAGCTTAACTTTACCTGCACATTTTGTTAGACACCACTAGATGGCAGCACAACCACAAAGAATCAATGAGGAGGGTGGGCAGGGGCTTTGCGTTGAATAGGCCCCTACTGTGGTTGCAAGTCTCTCTGGGGGACAGGTTGAAAAGAGTTACATCCACTAGACTAGAGAATAAGATAAAACACATGGTATTCTAAGACTTGGTTATCAGAAAGGATTGCTGATAAACCCTTGCTAAGCCTCTATCTTCCTAGCAGCAAGGCTCATTAGAAACAAGTACCGTAGTAGCCTGTAGTCATCGTCAGCAGCTCCACATCCAAAAACTCAAGCTTTAATTTGGTCAGTCAGTCCTCTCTTTAAAGGTGGGGGATTATAGCGTAGAAAACAATCTGGAAGATTGAGAATCCATGACTGAATATTATTCTTGTGAACTTCTTGAAAGGTTTAAACATTCTGCATGGGTAAAGGACAATCACCACAGGTTCCTGCAATTGTACATTCTCTTTTTTTATTATTACGATATCCTTCACAGACAGACAGTCACTATGGAAAATGCTCACAGGCTATCTATCTATGTACGGAGGTGTGGGTGGACAGCAGCTCTCTTCCCCAACTCCCCATTCAGTCTTTGTCCTGTATGTGTTCTGGGCCTTCTAGAATGTTCTAATCACATACGGTATATTCTAATCACATACGGTATTGAGGACATGGAATGCTGTAATCACTGGCTACATTCTAGAAGGACAGGGAATAGATGAAGACATTGAAACCTCGGAAAGAGAGAGAGAGAGAGAGAGAGAGAGAGAGGATGGAGCGCTCTGAAGGTGATGTTCCAATAATATTATCCCAACTCTGCTCGGCTGCCTACTTCAATTACAAAAAAGGCTGCCTACGAAAGAGTGAACAGATTGTGTCTCATCCCTTTTTTCCTTTTCTCATTCCCTTTTTTCACCCTCCTTTGTGAAGATGAAATGCTGTGCTCAGGGGCACTGCTAGAAATGTTGGGCCCTGTGAAAGAATATAATATTGGGCCGTCCAATATTGGACCATATGATAATAATACTACTACTAATAATAATAATAGTAATACTATAGTAATAGTAGAATGTAGGCTACACAATTCCAATGTTTTAAATGTCATAAAAAAAAAAGATGTATCATATTAGCTAACATGAGCTGAGAAAAGAAGAAGCCGGACATTCCCATTTGGTAACAGAAGTGAACAGACCCTAAGAGAAGCCGTGTTTACATATGCTAGTATTCTACTGAGACAGCGCAGTCCAGGCGTCAGGGCCAAGTGAAGTGTTGCATGCTGTCTGTCCCACTGTGGCCGCCAGGGACCGAGGACCGGCTCTGGAGTCAGCCATGTGGGTGGTTCCCTCCGGGCCCTTAACCCTTCACACCCAGTCTCTCTGGGTCCCTCTCCCAATGGAAAGCAGCTCATCTGGGCATGGTGGTCCTACTCTAGGCCCAGGCCTGGTCAGGAGGACTGCATGAGGCCGGTCAGACGTTTCCCCGTCAGGGACTTGCCCTGGGAAGTAACGGCAGGAGAGAGATTTTCAGTTGTGTTCGTGGTTGAAATCGTCGTAGGCCAGACAGAGAGAGGCAGAAGAATTATATGGATGAGAGACAACATATAATGACACACATTTTCTAGGGCAAAATTGGTCAGATCTGGGCAAAAGATACTGTAATATTCAGAAGAGATGGGAAAGCAGTTCCAATTAAGTTTAGAAATATCTGCAATAACCAATAGTTAAATTATTATTATTATTATTATTATTAATAAGATTATTGCATTATTTACATAGCATTACTTCAATGATTAGCACCTCTCCAGAGAAACCATGAAATTGTGTTTGAGGAGATCGGTATCACTCCCAAAGCACAGTATTTTGAGAATTGCTCTGACAAAGTGGAGGCCTGAATGTGGACAAAACAGATACAAATAAATGAGTGAATATAAAATAGCACGGTGGGACACTAACCACGGAGCGCGTGAATTTCTCCAGGGAGGTGCGCCGACCCTGCTCGATCTCAGGCTGGAGCCCAAAGCATGGGAGAAAGGTCAGGGGTCATAGTCGAGGAGAAGAAAGAGTCAGATACCTCAGAGTAAAACAGTAGGCCTATATAATACACAATAGAGACTGTGCACATGTGACTGAGTTTGAACTGGTTAAAGTCACTCATGCACACACGCACACACGCATCAAGGTTATTATAGTTAACGAAAACTAACTAAAAAACGAAAACTAGGTGTGAAAAAACATTTTAAATAAAAATATACATTTTTATATAAAAATAACAAATAAAAATAAAAACTAGACTTACTAACTAACTAACTAAAACTGTATTGTGTGTTTACAAAACTAACTAAAATAAACTACAATTATTGAGATAATGTCCTTAGTTTTAGTCTTTTTCATTTCATACATAAGCCTAGTATTTTGGGTGGATATTAAATCTATCCTCTATTTTTTTTTGCTGTGTCCCTGCGCAGAAGTAACCTGACGTGCGCCAGATGGTTTGTTTCACACGGAGTGAAACAACGTGAGAAAGGATGGTCTCACGAGGCTAGCGCAGAAGAAAAAAAAAAAAACTAATACTGAAACTAATAAAAACTAAACTGAAATTGAAAACAAAAAGTTAAAACGATATCAAAATAAAAACTAATGAAAAAAGCAAAACTATTATAACGTTGACACGCATACACGCACACACGCGCGCGCACACACACACACACACACACACACACACACACACACACACACACACACACACACACACACACACACACACACACACACACACACACAGTATCCACTGAAGCTCTCGGTCCTGTTCACGCTCTTTAGCAGTTTCGGCTACAGTCAAGGTCAGGGTGTAGTCACTGGCCAGGCAGTGTGGAGGGTCTTATCTCACAAACACGCACCTTCTTTCTGGCGAGCAGCAGGTCCTGGTAGGCGTTGGAGCGCAGGAAGCGCGTGTAGCTGTCGCTCTTCATCAGCTTGTATATGTGGTCCTGGGAGAGAGCAGAGAGGCCGTGTGAGGCCGGGACAGGGCCGGTCTAACAGTAGAGAGGCCGTGTGAGGCGGGGGACACAGCCGGTCTTACAGTAGAGAGGCCGTGTGAGGCCCGGGACACAGCCGGTCTAACAGCAGAGAGGCCGATTGAGGCCGGGACAGGGCCGGTCTAACGGTAGAGAGGCTGTGTGAGGCCCGGGACAGGGCCGGTCTAACAGCAGAGAGGCCGAGTGAGGCCCGGGACAGGGCCGGTCTAACAGCGGAGGCAAACAGCTGCTAATAGACCTGTGAGCCAGGCTAGCTTCAGATGACCTAATAGACCTGTGAGCCAGGCTAGCTTCAGATGAGCTAATAGACATGTGAGCCAGGCTAGCTTCAGATGAGCTAATAGACCTGTGAGCCAGGCTAGCTTCAGACGAGCTAATAGACCTGTGAGCCAGGCTAGCTTCAGACGAGCTAATAGACCTGTGAGCCAGGCTAGCTTCAGACGAGGACACTCAAAGTGACAGACACTAAAAGAGAGGGATGACTGGGATGGAACTGTAAAGAATTCTCCCCCTCCCTCACCCTCCTCTTCCTCCTCCTCCTCCATCTTTCCCTCCCCCTCCCCCTCTGCCCCTCCATCTCCACCCCCTCTCTATCTCAACCCTCCCTCTCTCTCTCTCCCCCTCCCTCCCCCTCCTTCTTATTCCCTCCTCCGTCTCTCCCTCCCCCCACCCCCCCATCCCTCCGTACCTGTGCATCCTCGTAGCTATAGCGGCCCGGGTCTTTGAGGTTCTGGCTGGTGCGTTCATAGCTGTGCGAGTCCAGGTTGATGGAACTGGGCGCGCCCTCGGCCAGGAACTCTGCCCAGATCTCCTGGGCCCTGTTAGGGACCTCCTGTAGGGGGCGTCGCTTCAGGTCCTGCACAGCCAACCAGAAGCTGGGGGGGGGGGGGGGGGGGGGGATACAATGCCGTACGTACAGGAAGACAAACAACGCATTTTGGTTTGTCATTTTCCGCATTGCAGTTTGTGCCTACAATTAAACATATTATGAGTATAACCAATGTTAAGTGCCACTAGCGTTGCTACAGCTTCTTAGAATGGTGACGAAACGCAGAAATGACACCGAGAAATAGAAACTTCCGATATCCAATGGGGATCTGGAGGGAAGGTATTTCCTGATGGGAACCTGGCTGGAAGTGTTGACTGAAATTGAACCAGAGCTTGTTGACAACCTCGCAGACCCTATTCCAACACACCCATCCACTCTTACTCTGAGCGCAACCATGGTGCAGAAAAAGAGAATATCCACACACTTTCAACTGTTCAATGCGCCAACAGTTTTTTATTAGTACAATGCTCTGACCTAAAAGGCCTTTGTCAGGTTCACCAGGATGTCAGGTTCACCAGGATGTCAGGTTCATCAGGACGTCAGGTTCACCAGGATGTCAGGTTCATCAGGACGTCAGGTTCACCAGGATGTCAGGTTCACCAGGACGTCAGGTTCACCAGGATGTCAGGTTCACCAGGACGTCAGGTTCACCAGGATGTCAGGTTCACCAGGACGTCAGGTTCACCAGGATGTCAGGTTCACCAGGTTGACGGGTTCACCAGGATGTACCTGATGAAGACCTTTTAGGTCTAAACGTACTAATGAATCATGGTAGGAGCATGGAAAACAGTGAGCGGATATGATTTTTCTTTCTATATGATCATCTCTCTATCCTGCACCTGTTGGAATAGCGTGGATGTGTGTGTACTCTCGTACTGCATGACCATGATGTAATCGTGCCAGGAGAACAAGGAGAGGACGCCCCATTGGCCAGTCGCACATTGGCCAGTGACACAGCACTGTATGTGCGTTACATTCTGTCTGTCTCTATCGATCTCTGGACTCTGGAATCTCTGGAATATTCATTTGAATGTGCATGAACACAAAAGGAATGCGCATTGTGTCCCAATGCCGTTATTCTACACTCATCACGGTCACTAGGTAGGACGCTCGCTTTCTGCTTCGGCAGACAAACATTCCGCCGTGCGTAATGTTGGTCTACAGTGAACCAAGGAGACAGGACAGTACTGCCAGATAGATCCCATACTCTCTTCTCTCTCTTCCTACCTCTTTCTCCCCCTCTCCCTCCCTACATCTCTTTCCCTCTCTCCCTCCTTCTCTCTCCCTCTCCCTTTCTCTGTCTACTCTTTCATAAGAGCCTTTTCAAAAGCACAGCCATAAAAGCAAAGTAATTAAAGTGGTGGTGAATTGAGGAACAGAGTGTGGTAGAGATAGTGGTGAGAGAGAGAGAGAGAGAGTGATAGCTGAGGGGCAGGACAGAGATAAGTGTGTGATGGCGTGTGTGTGTGTGTGTGTGTGTGTGTGTGTGTGCGGTACCTCCCCCTGTAGGCTTCAGTGACCTCAATGTTATCTCACCTTTCCACTCCCAAGCCCAGTTACCTTACTGTGGTTCCCTTTGGTGGCAGTCATGATAAACTATCTACATGGGAGACACACCCACACACACACACACACACACACACGCACACACACACACACACACACACACACACACACACACACACACACACACACACACACACACATATACACACACACACGCACACACACCCACACACACACACACACACACACACACACACACGCGCACACTTGCACACACACGCACACACACACACACACACACACACACACACACACACACACACACACATACAGTATCCACTGAAGCTCTCGGTCCTGTTCACGCTCTTTAGCACTTTCCGCTACAGTCAAGGTCAGGGGGTTACTGTTGTCAATGGCCAGGCAGTGTGGAGGGTTTTATCTGAGACCAGCTGAGGCCACTAGGCAGGGGAGAGAGGGAGAGAGGGAGGGATGGAGGGATGGAGGGCAGCCACCGGTCCAGACCCCCCTGAGGGAGCCCAGAAGGGCCATGGAGATAAGACCCATGATGGCAGTGGCGTGTTAGCCCAGGTGACCGAGTACTGTAGCACTCTACTGATGGGCCACTGTGTAAGGAAGCTGGTCCTGGGGCTCAAACCGGAGCGCAAGGGACCGTGGGAGAGACGGGACTGATGGACGGATGGATGGGTGGAAGGATGGAGGGATGAAATGAGAGGAGAGAGAGAAGATGTGGAAGAAAGCGTCACATCAGACGAAAAGGAGGGATGAAGAGATTGAAGGAAAGGAGAGATATAACACAGGCACGTGAAGGAAGAAGGCGAGACGCCCCTCTTCAGCGAGGGCCGAGGAGAGGGACGAGAGGGAAGGAGGAGTGGGGCAGAAGGAGGAGAGGGACGAGAGGGGAGGAGGAGTGGGGCAGAAGGAGGAGAGGGACGAGAGGGGAGGAGGAGTGGGGCAGAAGGAGGAGAGGGGCAGAAGGAGGAGTGGGGCAGAAGGTGGAGAGGGACGAGAGGGAAGGAGGAGTGGGGCAGAAGGAGGAGAGGGAGGAGAGGGAAGGAGGAGTGGGGCAGAAGGAGGAGAGGAAGGAGGAGAGGGGCAGAAGGAGGAGTGGGGCAGAAGGAGTAGAGAAAGGAGGAGAGGGGCAGAAGGAGGAGTGGGGCAGAAGGAGGAGAGGGGCAGAAGGAGGAGAGGGAGATATGGAGTGAACGGGAAGGTTCTGTGGCGGAGGGTGGAGGGAGGGAGGTTCCGGGGGGGCGGAGTCTCACCACAGGTTCTCAGAGCTAAACTCGGACTCCAGGAACCTGAGGAACTGGTCCCGGCCCAGCGGGTCCTTCAGCGCCTCGTCCAGAGAGAAGCCCCACTTCCTGACGCGCTGCTGACTGGGTTCCTTACTGGGGAGGGAGACACAGAGATACATACTGAGAGATGGAGAGAGGCTTTTAGATGAAGGTGGACAGGGGGGGGGGGTGGATGTAAGAACACACAGTGATGGATCATGTAGAACAAGAGTGCCGAGATCTCAACGTTCCAGAAGAGACTGATGGGAGGTGTGAGGATCAGAGACAGCAAAGCACTAGAGCAGCAACATCCCAATACCCGATCGTTTCAATCTCTAACCGGGACTTTTCCCTCTTAAACTGTAATTAAACAACTCGGCAGGATTATTACGCTACACTAGGCACAGTGATTATATGCCTGCCGTGATTAATCTCTATGTATTTCAGGGAGACCAGTGAAGGTTTCGAGGATCGACCCCACAAAGTGCTACGAGGAGCCGCCTGGCCTCAACATACTCTAGATTAGACGGGTCCGTCTGACAGTTTTTCATTTGTAGATTACTTGATTGACACTATCGCATGCAATACATGAGGCCTGTGGGAGAACCCTAATCAGACGATGTGAAGGGCACTATTTGTGAGTCAAAGTCAGATTTATTTGTCAAATACTACATCATACGTGTACAATAGTGAAATGTTATTCCGTTAGCTCCTGGATTGTGCACAGACTAAGATAGAAATAGCCCCAAAACCACTGCTAGGCCGAGGGCCAGAAGAAACATTGCTAACTCCACACCTGATAAGCCAATCACTAGTCTGTTTCTGGACTCTATTACCAGGCATGTACTGTATCTGTCTGGGATCCTCTCTACACGTCCAAGTGATATGAGGGTTGTGATTATCCACGCCTGGTCTTTTGACATTCTGCGAAGGAAAACCTGAAAAAGAGATCCTGAAAAAAACACCTTTCTTTGCTACTGGAGAAACTGAGCGACTGTAAATGCCAACATCTCAGGCTCCATTCCAACTTCGGGGAAAGGGATGGAATCTTTTAGCAGACTCCTTGGAGTGAATACATGGCTGACATTAGCGTGCCTCACCCATGGGATACAATTTATTGACAATTTTGGTTTCTTTTGGAACGGCAAAGACCACTTTACACCTGATGGGGTTCATCCAAAAATCACTGGAATCAGACTACTTGGCCCAAAGACATTAATTTGGTTTAATTTATTTTTCATGTATTTTCCTTTGGCTGCTAGTGTAACCTGAAGCACCAGACGGTTTGTTCCACACAACCATTTGGAAAGGCTTCATCGGAAACCGTTTGGAAAAGGGCAGGCACTTTCAAAAATACTTGGCAGGTGATTGGATGAGCCATCTATCTATCACCATCTATCACGGCTAACTTCAACCAATCAGATCAGCGAACCATATATCGCTTCTCGCTGTCACACCTACGCTCGTAGCTGTCTCATAGGACACTGATTGGCCGGAGTAAATTTGATCTGAGCACAAACAGATTTATGTTGAGCCTGGTCAGACTGATCTGTGTGAGAGACAGAAGCTGTGTTCAGAATTGCTCCCTCGTTCCCTCACTCCCTATTACTTATATAGGGTTCACCATGTAGTGAACTACCTAGGGAACGGAGAAAATCTAGGGTACATGCACTGTTCCCTGCAAATCAAGGTGAATTGTGGGTAATAAATAGTGGACTATATAGGGAATGAAAATTCAGTGGAGAATTCGGACACTACAAACAAAATGGCTGACGCCCTATATAATGCACTATATAGTGAATAGGGAGCGATTCCGAACACAGCTAGAATGTGAGCTGGCGGCAGTGTGGTCCCTACCTGGCTTCCAGGTCCCAGAAGGAGCAGTCGTCGCCGATCCAGGGGTTGGAAGGTTCTGGTACCATCACAAACGGGTCGTACTCCACATACTGCTCTGTGTAGGTCATCAGACTGACAGACAGACGGACATATAGACAGACATACAGATGGACAGACAGACATACACAAAACATACAGAGACAGACAGACAGGCAGATGGACATACATACATACATACATACATACATACATACATACATACATACATACATACATACATACATACATACATACATACATACATACATACATACATACATACATACATACATACATACAGATGGACAGACAGGCAGACAAGGAGACAGACAGACAGACAGACAGACAGGGTAGCTTTGTTATCACTCACACCTACCTAAGCACCATTGAAGGCCTTGAAAGTCACATTGACGGAAAGCACTGAGTCACTGAGTGGCCCTTCAGCCGGCTCACTCCTCCTCCTCCTTCTCTTCCTCCCCCCACTACTCCTCCTCCTCCTCCTCCTCCTCCTCCACTGTGTCCTTCTCAGACCTCACTTGAGGCTGGAGGGTGTGACATTAGAACTGTTCTGTGGTCAGGCCAGAGGTCAGGGCTGAGGACCACCGCCTCTGATCTGATCTGGAGTCAGTTTCCACGCCTCCCTGTCTCCCCTCAGCCCTGGCCTCTAATACACTGATTGGGGATTCAAGGCCAAGAAAGTGTGTGTGTGTGTGTGTGTGTGTACAGTAGAGAGAGAAAGAAAGAGAGAGAAAGAGAGACTTTTTTGCTCCTACCTCTCAGCTACTTTAGACATTTTCAAACAGTGTCTGTCCAGCTGCGTGTTCAGAAACACAATCTGTGGAAAAGGCAGAGTGGAAGTTATTATTGCGACGTCTAAAATGCCTCTTTTGAATATCACATTCCCCTAGAGACCAAACGAGGCCCCCAGTCCATGATGCCTCTGCTCCTTTGTGGTAATGAAGGAGTGGAAAGGTTATATTTTATTCATGAATATGAATATATGAAATGTTTAAAGTGTTTTTATGTGCATAATATTTAACTCCCATGGCTCTAAACTCTGTGTGAAAAGTAGAAGGCCCCTAAATCACTTTCTTTCAATTTTGGAAATCCCGAAAAACGCACAAAACGACTCGACTGTCCGGCAAAGACGCAATGTGCACCAGTTTTTTGTTTTACTCGTGGCAACGCGGAGCAGATGCAGTGTTATACTGTTCCTGTGTTTGTGAAAAGTCAGACCATTTGCAGGTTAATCAAAGGATTCAGCATCGTGTGATCATGTAACTTCTGAGCGTTGCGTAGTATTCTGAGACGCTAGTTCCATCTAGAGTGCATTGTTCAAAGCACATTTTCGATCAGTGAACGTAGAACTCCAGCCCGTTCCGTCTCAACAAGAGCTTAGCAGTCACTTCCACATCCAACCCCCACAGCCTCCCTAACCTATGAGAATCCTAACATTTAGAACAAGCACCAAAAGAGCCATGGTCAAACCTTACACCCCTTCCCGACCACTATGCTCTGCTACCTCGGAGCGACTGGTTGCCCCATCACTCCGAGGCCCCTGCGGTCGATCGACACGGTCACAACTCTTCTCTGTCCTGGCCCCACAGTGGTGGAATGACCTGCCCACTGATGTTAGGACAGCAGAGATGCTGCCCATCTTTTGCCACAGGCTCAAAACTCATCTCTTCAAAAGTACTACCAGGATCTTCCCTCTTAAGCACGAAACACCTATTGTATTTTTTATTTGCTATTCTTGCACGTTGCCTTCAGCACTAGATTATATTCTTAGTCACTTGTTTTAGAAAGGAGATGCACTTGTGAGTTCTGGCAAGTAGTAGTACATTGGCTTTTCTTACGTTAAATGCAACTATTGTAAGTCGCTTTGGATAAAAGCATCGGCTAAATGACTAATGTAAATGTAATGTAATGTACTAAATACTTCAAGCTCTGAATGATACGTTCACTGAGACGCAAAGCATAGTTTTTATGTACAACTTAGCAATGGGAAAAATGAACCGTGGCAAGCGCCCCCCAGGTGGTGGGCTCTGGTACATGGGTGATGGGCGGGCGAACAAATGCACGAACGAAGTGACGCATCGCTGGTCGATCGGAGGTCCCTTCCACCCAGACGACGACACGTTACTGGGACACACAGTATTGCTGAGGCACACAGGCGTCCTCTACTGTAGGCTTACTGTACCTCTTTCTCCACGTCCTCTTTGGTGCCTTTCCGCAAGTTTTGGGAGGGGTTGTGCACGGGACTCTGGGACTGAGCCTCTTCTGCCAGCCCATACACTGACTACAGCATCGGAGGGTTGAGAGAGAAAGAGAGAGAGAGAGAGAGAGAGAGAGAGAGAAAGGGAGGAAAGGACATTTCTTAGGCGCTGGGTGAGATAAAGAGTCTTTGCCGAGAATGATACCTATCCCTACGGAGTGAGGTTTTGTGTTTTGAAGTTTGTATCTGAGTGTGGTGGCTGCTGTACCTTCTTCACCCTCTGCGGGTTCTTCATGCGTCTGCATTTCCTGATGTCCATCTCTGTGGTGTTGACACAACCAGGCTGAGGAACACGAAGGTGAAGAGGTAAAGAGGACACACACACATGCACGCGCACGCGCACGCACACACACACACACACACACACACACACGCGCGCACACACACACACACACACACACACACACACACACACACACACACACACACACACCCCTTACCACAGGTCTATGGACGTCCCAGAAGGCTCTCTCCTGACTGTCTAGGATCTTTCTATCTGTCTTATCCTTTTTTCTGTCGATCCTACAAAAGACAGACATACACACAGACAGAGATGAGAGGCAAAGGACATTTAGGGAAAAAATCACACAAATTCATTAAAGATATGGTAAATGGTAAATGGACTGCACTTATATAGTGCTTTTCCACCTTAGCGGCACTCAAAACGCTTTACAATGGCCTCTCATTCACCCATTCACACACACAATGGCGGCAGCTGCCATGCAAGGTGCTAACCTGCTCATTGGGAGCAATTTGGGGTTAGGTGTCTTACTCAAGGACACTTCGACATGTGGACAGTCGGAGCTGGGATTCGAACCACTGACCCTTCGATCATTGCTAAAGATATGCCATTAAGAATACAAAAACAGTATGTGCGCACGCGCACACACACACACTCTCTCTCTCTCTTTCTCTTGGTCTCTGTCACCCATGCACACTGTGAAGACTGTCTAAGTTGTATCCTGCCTGAGAGCACAGCAAATACATTTCCATTGGTGCCACTTTTCTCTTATATAACTGGCATTTAACCAAGTCCCCCAGTGTTCCAGACTGAACAGATACGTGTCGTCTCCCTCGTAGGACCCCGGTCTCTCCCTCAGGACCCACCCCCGGTCTCTCCCTCAGGACCCGCCCCCGGTCTCTCCCTCTCAGGACCCGCCCCCGGTCTCTCCCTCTCAGGACCCCACCCCCGGTCTCTCCCTCTCAGGACCCGCCCCCGGTCTCTCCCTCTCAGGACCCACCCCCGGTCTCTCCCTCTCAGGACCCACCCCCGGTCTCTCCCTCTCAGGACCCCCCCCCGGGCTCTCCCTCTTAGGACCCGGCTCCACGCTCTTACTGCTCGTTCTTAATTAAACTTCTCTCAACAGAGAGCGTGAAACTGAACACACACATTCCCTGATAGTCATTACAGATGTTCACACCCAATCAAATTAATGAGGCTTGCTTCTCAATTATAACTCGGGGGCTATCTAACGAAGCAGCTCTACAGCGGTGATGGTGTAGATTGATGCACACTAATTACTTTACCTATTACTTACTACTACTTTTCCTTGGTAAACTTATACTTATGTAAAATGACCAACATGGAAGGCGACCAGGAATACAAAACGTCAATGAAATGCCTGAGATATGTTGGTCAGGCACCACTCACTGTCTGTATTTGTAGTTCTCAGCTGTGTTGAGACATTGCTTGGGAATGGTGAGTGTACTATACTTACATTGCTTCAGAATGGTGAGTGTACTATACTTACATTGCTTCAGAATGGTGAGTGTACTATACTCACTTGACTTGAGCCTCGGCTTGCATGAAGATGAACTCCCACTTCCTGGCGAAGGCCCTCTGCAGCCTGGCCAGGTTTTCCTGTTGGACCGAGGGAGATGGGGAGGAAGGAGAGACAGAGAGAGAGAGAGAGACCGAGATAGAGAAAGAGAGAGAGAGAGAGACCGAGATAGAGAGAGAGAGAGAGAGACTGAGATAGAGAGAGAGAGAGAGAGAGACCGAGATAGAGAGAGAGAGAGAGCACAAGACATGAACACAAGCAGAACCACCTCAAACTCGTCTGTACCTGTAGCCTGTGGAACAGTTGAGATCAGCATCAGATAGTTTATAATGGACTATTTCTACTTCACTTCTTCACTGAAATTGATTTGAACAAACCAGGCCAGGTCAAGCCTGGCTTATGTGCGTGGCTGGCTTGTTTCTGTTCAGGACTGGTAGGACGGAAGCTAGTCACGCCACTGAAATAGCTGTGAATTGAAATGACATGAAATAATGTCTGATAAATTAAGATAGGTCTTGTCGTCTGGACACATCAGTTCCAATGTTTCCAATGCTAATCCAGCACAATAAGAGCGGGATAGCCAGTTAGCTCATGAGCTCACAACAACTAGCATCAGCTTCTGTAACATTAATGGTAGTGGTCAGTGGCTAAAGCAGTTACACTGATGATTCCTGTAACGTTAGCTATTTTGCTGCAATAGGTTCAACTTCTGTTTCTGGACAAAGGTAAGGGATAGGAGTGAAGATTGGAGTGAAAGGATGAACGCATGGAGGTTTGGGGTATAGTCCCATAAAGTCATCCCCACCGGGGCCTTGAACTCCCATCTCCCGGGTGGGAGTCCAATGCTCTCCCCACTACTCTACTTGTGCAGCAGAGATCGGCGGGTTGGTTTTGGTGTCCTTCTTCTAGTCCCTAGTGTGGGCTGGGGTTAGAATAAGGGTTGGGGTTGGGACAGGATCTGACCTATAAGGCAAGGGGTAAAGGTTGGAGTGAAAGGATGAACATGTAGACGTTTGGGGTATAGTCCCATAAAGTCATCCCCACTGGGGCCTTGAACACCCGTCTCCCGGGTGGGAGTCCTATGCTTTCACCCCTACTCTACTTGTGCAGTGGAGATCGGCGGGTTGATTTTGGAGTCCTTCATTATTTTGCTGTGCTGGGACTACTGCCTCTTGTGGTGCCAACAGAGAAATGCAGGCCAACATTGACCGGAGGGAGGAAGGGAGGGAGTGATAACCAGGCAAACGCTATTCTAGGTGCGCTGGCTTACAGCCATGCACAAAAAAACACTGCCTCTTGTTGTAGGTGTGCTGTCTTACGCACAAAAAAACACTGCCTCTTGTGGTAGCAACATAGAACTGCAGGTCAACAACCCGACGGAGGAATGGAGGGATAACCAGACATTTGCTGTCTTTGGTGCGTCGCCACGCACAAAAATACGAAAGAAGAAGGAAGAAAACAACGTCAGATATAACGTTTCAGGTTCTAGTCAGGTGAGTGTATTCACTGAGGCTGTGCTAATCCACACGTCAACAGAACTTTCAGGTCAACATAACCTCCGGGGAACAGAATCTTCCAGAACCCACCGCCTCATAATCAGCCAGCTCCAGCCTGGTCTTGTTCTGCATGGTCCGCTTGCACAGATAGATAGCTGAGAGAGAGAGAGAGGGAGAGAGAGAGTTAATCAGACAGGTGTGCCTGGGGTTTAGTCAGCCAGTCTCTACAGCCAGGCTGTCCTCACTCTCCCTTTCTCCATCCATCCTCATCTCCTCCGTCCCCTCCCATCTCTCTCTCTCTCTCTCCCATCTCTTTCTCTCTCTCTCTTTCTCTCTATCATGCTCTCTTCTGCTCAGAGCCTCTGGTCACACTTGGCGGCTCTCTATCCATCTGGAGAGAAGGATGAGGTGTCGGAGGGCCGAGGAGGGAGGAGAGGGGAGGATGAGGGTGATCTGGAAATGTGTCCTGCAGAGCGATGAATCACGTGGGACTGATCTCTGAGACATGAGGTGTATAAGGTGCGCTCACTCCGAAGCCGATTCGACATGCTCAAATGCCCCGACTCTTATGTGTTGTGGTGGTGTGGATACGGGGCGCTGACTTGCTGGCTGGAAGACCGACATGTTACACATGCAGTAACCTCTCTTACCGTAGTCTGTGTTCTCTGGCTCCCAACAATTCGAAGGCCAGAAATATGGAGCCTGGGAAGAAGAGGGAGCAGGGGGGAGGAGGAGAATAGAAGGGGTGGCAAGATGGAGGGATGGAGAGACAGTTAGAGAAAGTACTGAGAGATCTTTCAACATATTGTTCATATTGAATTACCATTTACAGTTCAAGGGGCCGAATTGGCTCTCCGGGAGAAAGCATTTCCCAGTAGTTCAGAAGCTTAAGGCAAAAGCGCTGATAGCCCTGTTTGCTCCCAGCTGGCTTTCTTTTTCTGCATAGTGGTTTCTTTGGAGAAAACGAAATGCAAATGAATGTCGATTATCACAATGAAGCTTACACTAGTGATTCAGAACTTAACACTTAACAACCCCCCACCCCCTGTGCTATCGCCTCTCTTTTCATTTACTTTGAAGATGAGGAATCAAGGTCAGTGCATGCCGCTGTTGTCTTGCTCAATTTAACTGCTCTTCCGGCTTCGGTGCTCTCCATGAAGACACTGCGGTAGACTGTTCTATACAAAGATTATTATAATCCCACAGAGCGCCATCGAGGTTGAGAGACAACACCACTTCTGACATTTTTAATTGACAATTAGGGGATGAAATGAGATCTGAAATTAATTCATGTATTGCTTTATTGATTTTCGGCAGTCTGCTCGGCAGTGAGGGGAGTGATATTGTTGGTGTATTTTTGTTTTGGGTTAGTCAAGGTCTCCCTGAGTCTGCCCCAGCTCCACAACAGGCTGCCCACACCTCTGCCTCTCACAGGCCAAAGTCACGGACCCCTGTGTCAAACCTGAGAAAAGAGATTTATGGACATCAATTCATGTCCTGGCGGTCGGTACCGTTCTGACTCGGTTTCATCACTGAGTGAAATTATTTGGATCATTCAGGCTCCGGTAGGACGATGGCTTCCTTAATCAATCAGATTAGCATGTTTTGCCATGTGCGGGGTCTCATCTGGCACGTATCAGATACGGCAGGATTAGACAGGGATAATGTCATGCAAAGCAGCAGAAAGCACACGTGGGAATGCAACCAACTGTTCCCCACCGATTGCAATCCCATTCCGACCAATCACAGCTGGTTTCATTTGGATGTCTGGCATGTCTGCTTCCTATTCTCTCCTTGTCCTCGTCTCGACCGCATCTCGACCCCATGAAACAGAAATAGAAGCAAGCGTCATGTACGTCACACTATGTGTCACATACGTATGTTCCTCTACACGGGATCCTCTTCTATGCTGTTTTAGCTTCACTTGGCTCCTAGAGTAGCAGCAGCTCCGGATAGAACGTGAATTTATGACATCTTTGACGCCTCCATCCTTTTACATTTTCTGTTGGAATCACCTCCCGGGCAAATCCACAGTTCCTTCCCACTGCCCACCTGGAAGCGGTAGAAGGTTCCGTCGTCCTTGAGTGACAGGACATGGTCTGAAATGGGGAAGAAGTAGCCCTGGGCGGCAATCAGGCTGCCCACGTGCATGGCCTCCGCTGCAGGACACACACACACACACATGCGCACACACACACACACACGCACACGCACACAGTCAGAAACAACAATGACCAGAAATAGAAGACAGTTGACTGGAACACAGTGGGGGGCCCAGGGATGGACACGCCCCGTGAGGTCCTGAGATCTGGCTCTGCACAACCACTGACTACCTGGGATGCTGCAATAACATACACACTCTCTGCATGGCTGGCACACAGAGGGACAGTCCACAGATACAGGGTTAGGGGCAACAGCTATGACAACAAACACATCCAACATGAACAAACTGTGGCGATTCTAAAACACTCTGATGACTACACAATCGTCAACACGACAGTGCACGTTTATTGCATCCCCTCGGTCCTTCATACCAGTTGTCCTCCAGTCCCTCCTTCCCCTTTCCTTCTTCCTCCAGCCCTTTATTCCACAGCGCCCCCTACCATACACCGACCGCACTACCACGGGACGTCACACATACGCAATCTCGTTCATCACCCACCTGGGTCCTCTATGGCCAGATTCTTCATCAGCCACAGTACAATATCAGCTCCTGGGAAGCAGACAAACAGGCTGTCATATAGGAGGTGTGTTATACTGGGCCAAGGAGAAGAAATCCAGAAAGATGTTAACTGTTAGCTGTTTACTCAACACAAAGCGTTCTTCCCCTGTCCAGTCTCTACTGCAGTGAACAGAGAGGAGTAAGAGAAGGGGAGACAGACTGACAGACTCAGAGAGAGAGGGAGAGAGAGAGAGAGAGAGAGAGAACTATTATAGAAGAAAATCTCTCGCTCTTCCCAGCTCCCTGATTACCGAAGCGTGCCATTGCTTAATTCTGGATCATCCATTAGCTTCCCTGGCCTTTTTGCCCTGCCGACGTTGCTGCCGTGTGTGTGTGCGTGTGTGTATGTGTGTATGTGTGTGACTGTGTGTGCGCCCTCATCTACCACTGAAGTAATTGGGTTTATTGATACACTCTGCTTATGCCAAACATGTAGGCGATTCATTCTACTGGTGGCGGTGAGGATTGAATATTAATAACCGTCCTCACCATGGTTTTCTAGGTGATTCCGGGACCCCAGGCGAGAGCTGGCTGTGGAGCGGAGCGGAGGGGGCTGAAGTGATTTAGTTGGGCATTGGACAGCGCACCCAGTACTGGGGAGGGACAGATTCATCACGGGCATCGAAACGCCTGGAAACACCTTCGTGGTGTCTGTCTCCCCGGGGTGGAACTGGTTTGGAAATGTCTGAGTTATGTCTTTTCTCATCTCCCTTGCTCTCTCTCCCTCTTTCTTTGCCTCTCCACCTCTGATTCCCCTCCTCCCCTCTCTTCTCCCTCCCTCCTTCTCTCCCTCTGGAGTCTCTTCCTGTCTTCCTGGAGATGTCTGCTGTATCTCTCCCTCTTTCTCTGTGTTCTCTCATCTTTCCTCTCCTCCCTTCTCTCTCTCTCTCTTTCTCAATTCAATTCAAAGGGCTTTATTAGCATGAGAAACATGTTTACATTGCTAAAGCAAAAATCACCCCCCCCCAAACAAAACATTAAATAAATAAATAAATAATTAAATATATATGTAAGTACAATTAAAGATACTTGAATAAGGAGATGCGTAAACAGAGCTATGTGTGTTTACATAAGTGAAGATAACTAAGTAGAACTGCGAAATGGAACAATGTGGACATTTTTGTTTTAAAATATAAATGCAAATAAGTGAGTTAAAGTGAATGTAACATTTATAAATGTATTTTAAAGGGTATCTGTTCTGTTTGTAAGTTGTGTGTCTATGTACAGAGATCAATGTGGTGCAGATAGTGCAGGGATACAGATTGTCAGTCTTTACGGTGGCTGTGTTCCACTGGACGCCCTTTTCCTTTTCCTGTCTCAACTGCTCACAGTTCTAAACAAGTGACTAAGAACATAATTTAGCACTAAAGCCAAATATAAATACAATAGGTGCTTAATAGGGAGGATCCTGGTAATACTTCTTGAAGAGAGTTTTGAGCCTGCAGAGAAAGATGGGCAGCGATTCTGCTGTCCTGATGTCAGTGGGCAGTTCATTCCACCACAGTGGGGCTTGGACAGAGAAGAGCCGTGACCGTGTCGATCGACATGGGCAGCCCTTCCCCAGTAGGAACAGCAGCTCTGTCTTTTCCAGGTTGAGTTTGAGGGGGTGTGTGGTCATCCACTTCGAGATGTCAGCCAAACACGCAGCTATGCGTGCCTGTCAGACGGGTAAATGACAGGACCAGCTGGGTGTCATTGGCATAGCAGTGATAAGAGAAGCTACTCTATGCAAACGAATGACAGAACCCAGAGATATAGTGGGGAAAAAAGAAGAGGACCCAGGACAGACCCTTGTGGAACTCCCGTAGTCAGACTATGTGGTTCTGACATGGATCTTCTCCATGTTACCTAGTAAACATGGCCTTTCAGGTACGGTAGGATGCAAACAGGGAGAGAGCAGAGCCTGTGACGCTTTTCTTCTTGAGGGTGGAGAGGAAGATCTGGTAGTTTATCATGTCAAACGCTGCTGACAGGTCTAGGAGTATCAGGACGGTTGAGAGAGAGTTTGCTCTCATGTTGTGCAGTGACGGTCACCGCAAGGAGGGACATCCCTACCGAGTGGCTATAACCTTGAAGCCAGACTGGTGGGGATCCAGGGAGTTTTTCTGGTGGAGATACATTACAATACATTACATTAGTCATTTAGCTGACGCTTTTATCCAAAACGACTTACAATAATTTAATTTCACATATAGCAAACGTCAGTGTACTACTACTTTCCAGAAGAGTATCTCCTTTCTAAAACACGTGACTAAGAGCATAATCTAGTGCTGAAGTGAAGTGAATAGCAAACTAAAAATACAATAGGTGCTTAAGAGGGGGGATCCTGGTAGTACTTCTTGAAGAGGTGCGTTTTGACCCTACAGCGTAAGATGGGCAGCTGTCCTGACATCAGTGGACAGTTCATTCCACCATTGCTGGGCAGGGGATTCAAAGACAGTTGGTTAAAAATAGCACATTCAAGTGTTTTTGATAGAAGGAGGAAAACTGGTCTGTAGTTTTTGAAGTCAGAGGGGTCAAGTGATGGTTTCTTCAAGAGGGGGTGACTCTGGCAGTCACCAGAAAGAAAGCATCCTGATACAAGAGATGTGTTGGGTTAGGAAGGGAAGGAGTTTGGGCGCAATAGACTGAAGGAGAGAGGAGGGGACAGGGTCTAGGGAGCATGTGGTGAGGCAGCTTGATGTAACAAGGTTGATGACTTTGTTACTGTAGGAGAATGGGGAGGAAGCCCTACCTTAGGTAGGGAAAGGTAGAATGTGGACATGGGAAGAGAGGGTGAGAGTGAGGAGGCAGAGGGTTTAAAGGTATAGTTGGTGCATGTAGGGTCAAATACCATTCAGAGAGATTGGCAGAGAGGCTAGGGGAGGAACAGTGTCTAGTAAGATCCAGCTGGTTGCCAGCCTTGTGGGTAGGAGGAGAAGAGAAGAGGTGAAGGTCAAAGGAGGAGAGGAAAGAAAGAAGAGGTTCAAATTTCAATACAATTCAATTACAATACTCTGGATGTTGAGGTCACTGAGAAGGCTGAGTGCTGAGCCATCGTCAAGGAAGTGCTAGACTAATGTGTCAAGCTCTTGGTTATTGATACATTCTGCTTATTGACACAAGCTCAAGGCCTGGTGGGCAATGCACAACAGAAAAAAGGTGAGCTTGATTGGATAATCAAGATAGTTACAACATGAAATTCGAAAGAAGGTGGGAAAAACTGTGGAACAGAGAACAGAGAGTGTTTCCATGTTGGTGAAATAAGCAGGCCAGTACCATCATCGCACCTCGCAGCTCTGGGAGTGTGGGAGAAGGAGTACACATCTGACAGAGCTGCGAGTGTGGTAGTGTTTTCTGGTGTGATTCACGTCTCAGTAAGAGCAAGCATGTTGAGGGAGAGCAAGGATGCATGACCTGAGATAAACTCAGCTTTCGGCGCTACTGACTGGCAGTTCTAAAGCCCCACTGTGATCACTTGCTTGCCATGAGTTGACAGAGTAGGATAGATGAGATTAGAGAGGTCATGGAACCCCCGGGGGTGACCCAATGTCTGTGTGACAGCCGGACAGGGGGAAGGACCGGAACAGGATGTGAACACATAGTGGTAACAAAACGATATGATAACTATTCAAATGTAGGCATACTACATTCTTGACAGTCTTTGTTGACAAAGTCACTCTTGAATAAATCGCCCAACCCTTCGGTCACACGTCACCTGATAGCTGGCGCCGTCAAAACCAGCAGTGTTTTTGAGGGCTGTTGCCACTGATTGCAAATTGTCTGCCAGGAGGGGAGGCCAAACCCTTACTGCCAGTCAACAGGGCAATTTGCCTAGCTCAGGTGATAACATAGTTACAGGACCCAAGAGGGGGGGGGCTTTATTTGGCCACACAGGGATGCATTACACACAATTGAGAGGGCGACATGGCACACAACACACACGCCGGTGGAAACTGTCCAGTGGAAACCCATCCCAGCTGTTCTCCTCCAGGCACAGCCAGGTGCAGCGGGCAGCCATCGGCACCCGGCGACCAAGTCAAAGTTCTCAGTCCAGGTATTGGTCAGGGACTGGACTGTAGAGCATCTGTCTGAGGAGACTGTTCAGAGGGGGAACAATCTGAAACTATTTGAAAGTTGAACACAAGCTGCAAAGGGAATTTGTGATATCCCAAACAACGCTGTTTCTCCACCTCTATTTGAAGCTTTGCAGTCTCAGTTTTTCTCTCTCTCTCTGCCTTTATCTCCATTTTCGATTGTTCCATCCATTCATAAGCCTCTCGGCCTGATTAAATATCGTTTGTCTCCAGTGTGTGTAATTCTGTCAATCACTCTATTATGTCTATCTTTTACCACACGTGTTGGGCCCTTGTCAGCATCAAAATACTTGTGTCCTGATTCATCCGTTCCTCTCTCTCTGTCTCACTCTCTCTCTCTCTCTCCTCTCTCTCTCTCTCTCTCTCTCTCTCTCTCTCTCTCTCCTCTCACCTGTGACCACACTGGGGATCTTGGACAGGAAGCTCTTGACCGTTCGGATGGGTACGCCCTCCGTCTCGTCCTGGATCTGTGTGACAATGTCTTCGATCTGAGGGGACATGAGGGTTATGGTCAGCACACCCACACACCGTGATCACAAACTCGCAACAGAAACACAGCAGGGAGGATTCTGGGAGTCTTCACTCTTGCTAGAAGGGTTAGTCAATCATGAAAGGTAATTAATTGTATTATCAGAGTTGGCAGAGACAATAATCTCTAAAATATATTACAGATTTGAAGAGCAAACAAGTTTTCTTTTTATTCTCCTCTGGGAAAATTCAAAAAAAGTCACTTGCAGACAGTGGGTGTGTGTGGTGCAAAATTTCCATATTGATATTTGAAGATATTTGATAGGAACACACACACGCGTGCACGCACACACATACACCTTAGGTCTATTAATACCCATGCTCCCACTAATGAAACATGTCGCCCACTTTAGAGTTGGATAATCTGATTAGACGGTCAGGCGCTGTTTAGATTGCATGTTGTCATCCCAGCTCATCTCTGATTTCTGTTCGTTCTCTGGTGGGGGAGGTGAGACTGTCGCTTTGGAGACAGCTAATTCATAGCTACGGTATATATACTGTATCATGGTAGCTAATATGGCAACCAGAGTTCAACTGAACCACAGTCAAACCTCAGCCCAGCTGGCCGAGAGAGAGAGAGAGAGAGAGAGAGAGAGAGTATGGAACAGTAACTCGGTAACAAAACAAGGCCACCCATGTAAGTGCACACTTACACACACACGCACACACGCACGCACACACGCACGCACACAGCCATCCAACTCAAGGTCCTATTCAAGGTTTTTTTTGTCATCGGACAAAAACACTAACACAAACAAGCACACACTTTCCCCAATTCGGATAGAAAACACCACAACACACATGAAAAAGACAAGACCTCCACACGGTAGAACACACAGTCTTTGACCCTCTCTGGTTACTGTGTTTTAATGATCACAGACAGCACATAACAGCAGTGACTCTGCCATGATGACACCCACACCAAGTCACACTCTGCTGAGAGCCCGTTCTCTCTATGGAACAGCATATATTTACTGTATGCAGGCACACATGTCCTCTTCTAGAAATACTGCACTGTATCCAGCCTTGCTGTTTAATTTCATAGAACTGGCGTAGAATACAACACATTGCACTACTGCTCTCCAACTGGCTCATCTAACACAATAAAGACCAACACTCCGTATCTGGGAATTTGTATTAACTTTTTGGCTAATTTAAACATAAAATACTGCTCTGGAGTAGTATTCCTCTCACTCCTTTCACAATGCTCTGCTCCGGCGTCTAGCCTATATCTACTGTACCCAAGTCAAGCTCATCTATCTGCACAATTTCCGTTATTGGATGATAAATATCTTAATTAATTGCTCTCCAATACTCTTAGAGTAAGCTTAGCTTCAAGTTGTAGTGCTTAATCCATAACATAATCATAATGCTTATTCAAGTGCCAGTCGTTCTCTCTCTATCTCGGCAGAAGGAAGAAAAAAAATGTTTAAGAGGAAAGCTGTGTCACAGTCAAGAGTTGTGGCAACCCTATTTTACTGTTGCACACAAACAAATAAATCTCTATCTTGAATCTTGACGTATAGCCGGAAGCTACACATGCAAACAGGGCAGGTAGAGAACAGAAGAAAAACTCATGCGCTCTGTGTTTCAGAATTCCCCGAACTCTTTAACACAAGATTTAAAACATGCCACGATCTCGGCAGGAAAAGTTATGCATGGCAAAAGGTGAGCAGTAAGATGGGGCTACCGAGTTTGTGAATAGGCATATACAGTAGTTTACGAACTTCGCTAAATCCAATGCTTAAGTTAGCTTAGCTGTTTATGTACTAATGCCGGGCTCAGACTATAGGATTTTGGGCCGATTTATCCCCAATTCACCCCTCCCGACAATCGGAGGAGAAATCTGGTCTGGAACGTTGGTCGGGGCCGATGATCGGCCCAGATTATCTTGTAATGTGAGGGGTTTACAGATCCAATATTATACCTCCCGATCGGCTCGCAGACCCATCGCGGCGGCCCCGATAATATCAAACATGTTTGATATTTAAGATTATTAAGTCCCGACTTTACAAGTGAGACGGTGAGACCAGTTGTTCATTGCTCCCTCGTGCACGGTAAAATCCTGTAGTGTGTGATGAGACATTATTTTCAAATCTTGCTGTGTGTGCTCGTATGAGATGCGCAAGAAGAATATCTGTTAACATTCTCCTTATGTGCGTGATGTAACCCGATTTTGAAATTGGTTAAGATTTTAAATATTCTGTAGTGTGAGCCCGGCATAACTCGGCCTACAGTATGCCAGGCAAACACAGTGACTGGCTACGCTTTGCCTCTGCACGGTGTCTGCACTACGCTCTGACTAAGCCCTACCTCACGGTGAGCAAAGAGCACATTTCTAATCATCTGACATGGCTGAAGTGAGCTCTCAGTGTACAAGAACAGTGTGTAACTAGGGAAAACACTGTCTAACTGCCAAGGGCTCTGGCAACACATCCCAATCAATAGGGACGATACTAATGAGTCATTGATGGTTCATGGAGATAGCAGATAGAGCAGACGAGGGTGACATCCTGTCCTAAATCCAATCAAACCCTGCCAGCTAATCGAAATGGGTACTCAGCGAGAGCCATGTCAGGTAACAACAGCTGTCAGCTGCAGTAACTCGTCCAGAACACCCTTCCCGTACAGTACCACACAGCTCTCCTTGTGAGACCATCCTGATCTCTCAAGTTCACTTTCAGTTTCTCTCTGCAGATCAGTCTGGACGTCCAGTTATCTTTAACGATTTGTCTCCAATTACGCTTTGACCGGGCCAATCATGGACTGTGTTCTGTTGGCTGAAGGAGTTAGACTAACCCTAACTCCTTCAGTTACTAATTGGCCAAAGTAAGTTCTCCAGCCCACTGAAATTGTTTGAGACACTGTAGGGGGAAGGCCAGACCGATCTGCGGAGAGAAACTGAAAGTGATCTCGCTAGATCAGGATGGTCTCGAGAGGATACAACATGGCGGCTTTCCGTGGGCTTGTTACTGGTGAGCAAACAACAACAAGGCACATTAATACAATACAGATACTACGTGTCAAGTACTCTTATCTGTAAATCATGACCTGTGACCTGAACCACCCACTCTTCCAGCATTGGAGGTGAATGGCCAGCTCTTAGAGTGAGTGACACACACACACACACACACACACACACACACACACACACACACACACACACACACACACACACATTATTGCAATTATTGCACACACTGAACAGAATATCTGCAAGCCCCTCGCAACTAGTCTGTGGACATTACCTAAGCATCCAAATATAAACACCAGCAATTTACATTTGTACCCAAGTTGTACAATTTCATCTTTGAGCAGTTGGTACTTTAAAACCTTGACACACACACCCGCACACACACACACACACACAGAGCAGCATGTCACACACACACACACACACACACACACACACACACACACACACACACACACACACACACACACACACACACACACACACACACATTCCCCACAGCGACTACAACCTTCTACGCTCTGGGGGCACAGATAAAGCTAAAAAATAAAAAAACAGAAGGGCCATGTCTGTTCGCCTCCAGAACCCACAGAAACGCCCAGAATGGTGGGCCCCTCATAATATGTATTGATCAGTTGGTTTTCTCTGCCAAGCTCCCCCACGCTAGTAGACCACAATAACTAGCACAATAATGCTGCTCACTCACAGAAGGGGAGAGAAAGATGCCACCAGAAAACAACTTTCCAACAATGTCACCCTTTCATGTCTCTGATTCTGACCCCGCCAACAGCACCCCGCCACAACGGTGCCTCGGCAGAAGACTGGGAGGCCAGCAGGTTCGGAGCCGTGTCTGTGGCAGGAATGAGCGCGCAGCTGGTGGAGCCGAGGGCTACTGAGGACATGTCTGCAGAGGTGCAACCTGGAAGATTGAGTATGCAGAGGTGTAACCTGGGAGATTGAGTAAAGAGCTGTTCCATGCTACCGCTCAGGGTTCTTAAGCCATTTGCGCGGCGATGGCCGGCGCACTACCAGGACGTCTGGAGGTCGGCAGCACAGCGAGCACACGCTGGTGAACAGAGCAGCCAGAGACTGATTTATGTCGGTGCAACACTGAAATACTTCCACTTTCATCCCACATTTATAGCTACAGTGTAACTGGATCGCGCTGAACGCAGCCAGGCAGAATAATGAATGTGCTTTGGAGAGAAATCTGTAAATTGTGCAACCCAGTGACTGGAAGATTACAAAGTAACTTTCCGTTAATGTGAACACTTCTAGAAATATATTCAGTTTCACATTTGTTTTATTACCTACTATACACATATATTCAGAGCTGTGAGTCACTGCAAGATTATTCTCTCAAAAAATGTACAATCTCATACAACCTCTTCTAAAGGATCATATATATCCTACACAGCCCGTCAGACCACACTGACATCTAAGCTGCAGCATATTAACAACTGGATATCACTGCCAAACCATCAAAAGAGCATGCAGTAATGAATTACAGACAACAAGGCCATCAAATGTTAGCAGTCACTGACGCATAAAGCATTTCAATCAGCCTCTCACATAGGAGCATATTCTGATTTTCATTCATAGCGAGAGCTCAAACGTGAAAAATGGAATACATGTCATGACCCTGGTTATGCACTGGCATTAACATGTACGTGCAGATCTGGTCGAGTGCATGGACCCTGCGTGTCTGGCTGAAATCAGCCGTCTTCAGCGTCTTTTTTTTAAGGAACTGTTAGGTTAAGAGCTCTATAAGTCAGTTACCACAAAGGAAATATACATTAGTGTGGAATTAGGGTTATGTTACAATAACATTAGAACCTTCTACCATGGTTGCTCTCAGTCAGAATTGGCACAGATGTTATTTTCTGGACACACTTCTCTGCAGAAATGAAGACAGTCATTGTTTCAGGGAGGTGCAGTATCCTCGAACAGAAGTGTCAGTCAGACAAGACCTCTTCTTCTGAAGATCTATAATAATCCATCAAGTGCTTCAGCACCAAGCTGATTACAGCGCCTTGTTGGCAACTCCATGCTGCCCGCCACTTACCCGGAGAGAGAAGCCCCGGTGTCAAAGTCAAGTGAGGAGAAAAGCAGAGTGAGGTGCGAGGTCGCTTTCAAGAGCTCTCTGGAAGTCACAGACTGTCTGATAGCAGATTACAGTATATAACACTCGGGAATCTCATCTCTAAATTGATAATCCTTGGACCCGATGAGTAAGGTCTATTTCTATTTCACCGAACTCCGTCCCACAGGGCTAGCTCCTATAGGCTCTGTGCACCAGCTCCACTACTTCCTGAAAGGAAGTGGGCATCTTTATTTCCTGTCCTATACTATTGGATTAAGTGATTGATCAGGTGTGCGGAACACCCAGCGCACACCTGATAAATCACTTAATCCAATAGTATAGGACAGGAAATAAAGATGCCCACTTCCTTTCAGGAAGTAGCGGAGCTGGTGCACAGAGCCTATTCGCTTGTGAAACATAGGCCCTTTTCGAATCCAGCTCCTCTTCCCTCGCCCTATGCACTCCCCCTCGGTTTGCGCGTTCACGCGGAGGCCGCGCCATATTAAGTGCCATCCGAAACCAATTAGCGCCGAGTGGAAGTGGCTTATAACACCCTCGGTGTTTTTTACACCGTACAAATGTAAGTTCCTCACAAATTATACGACATTTGCATTGTATTTCACATCAAATTCCGTTCTCCAGTTCAGAAAACGCAAGATTATGTTCATTTGATTGTAATGTAAAGTGGTGGCACAAGTGGTGTAAAGTTGTCCACAAAAAAACGAAACAGCTTGGGAGTATTTTTTATTTTTTTCATAGGTTTAGTCCATGAATGGCCTGCCACTCACCACAAAACACATCTTTTTACACGTAATGTAGACACTCAACCAACAAGCAACATTTCAGTGAGATATAGGACAAGTGATTTGTCTTTAGATAAATGCATCTTCTTCCAAACATTAAGCAAAGTTTCACTTGTTCCATTGGCAGATTTCACTGATTAGGCCTACAACCAAAACCTTATTTTCAATAAATACGAATTGTGGCAATCCCTGTGTATCCTTTATACAGAATCTGGAGACAAATATGTGCAATCTCTGGTTGTCATATTAGTGGTATGCAGTGATGGGATTTACTTAAGTAGAAATACTTCGTTACTGTACTTAAGTACAAAATGCCATTACTTTGTACTTTTAAGAAGTATTTTTTTTTCTGACAACTTTTTACTTTTACTCCCTACATTTAAAACAAAAATATCGTACTTTCTACTCCCTACATTTTTAAAAAGGGCTCGTTACTTTGACATATATATATATTTTTTTTTTTTCAGTATCTTTGCGTAAATCATGTAATCCGCATTTGATTTATCAGCCTGGCTGCCGCTAAAATTTCAAAACGCGCATGTAGCCTACGGCACGCAAGTCGACAGTGCCAGCAGTCAGTCAGTAACTTAGGGACCTAAGTAGTGTGACTGTGACACATCAGAGCGGGTTGAAGTGGAAGTCAGTGTTAGCTTGCTGCGATCAGATCAATCCATCACACCAATGACACCATGGACAATGGCGAAGAACCAGAGCAGGCTGAGCCTGAAAGAGCAGAACCTCAGTTACCTCACCCATGGCCGTATCTTAGTGATCTTTTCGGGTTTGTAGGGGAAAAAAACCAATCATGGCGAATGGTGTGCTTGCTGTGCAAGCCAAAACGGCATGAGGTGCTTGCCTTCAAGAATTCTCCATCGAATCTCAGGAAACACATCGAGGTAAGTTTTAACTAGCTAGCTTGCTAGCTATTATTAGCTTAGCTAAGATATATGTTGTAACAAAACAGCTTACGTAACGTTAGTTAAAAGTATAGGCTTAGTAGTGTACTAGCATGTTGCTCAGTCAAACGGATACTTATTGTTTCCATCTGTCTGTCACTTGTCCCTTAAGCTAAACACACCACTGCCTGCCTCAGCGGCCTGTGAGAGACTTTAGCACAGGGGGAATGATTTTCAGACCTCGGAGGAATAGGTTGGAACCTGAGAACTTTGAGAGTTTGCTTCTCATGAAGTTGAATACAAAATTTCTCTAGATTTTTTGTCCAGCCTTCACACTGACTGTAACTGACATGATTGGGTGACTGACCTGACTGACTTTTTTGCTCACTGACTCATTTACTTATTAACTGAACTCCCTGATCAACTTAATTGATGATTGGCTGACTGCCTGAATGAGACTGACTGACTGCCTGAATGAGACTGACTGACTGACTGCCTGAATGAGACTGACTGACTGACTGACTGACTGAATGAGACTGACTGACTGACTGCCTGAATGAGACTGACTGACTGAATGAATGAGACTGACTGACTGACTGCCTGAATGAGACTGACTGACTGACTGACTGACTGAATGAGACTGACTGACTGACTGCCTGAATGAGACTGACTGACTGACTGCCTGAATGAGACTGACTGACTGACTGCCTGAATGAGACTGACTGACTGACTGCCTGAATGAGACTGACTGACTGACTGCCTGAATGAGACTGACTGACTGACTGCCTGAATGAGACTGACTGACTGACTGACTGAATGAGACTGACTGACTGACTGCCTGAATGAGACTGACTGACTGACTGACTGAATGAATGAGACTGACTGACTGAATGAATGAGACTGACTGACTGAATGAATGAGACTGACTGACTGACTGACTGAATGAGACTGACTGCCTGAATGAGACTGACTGACTGACTGAATGAGACTGACTGACTGACTGACTGACTGACTGCCTGAATGAGACTGACTGACTGACTGCCTGAATGAGACACAATGACTGCCTGAATGAGACTGACTGACTGACGGACGGACTCACTTACTTAGTAACTGAACGTGCTGATTGATCTTATCCTTACCGGACCTCCCTCTCTCATGGTAATTTGTTATTGTTTTAGTTTGTCTTATGACATTCACCTCCAACTTAAACACACACATACGTGCATTATGAGGAGATGCAGTAGAGTTCTATACTGTTGTGTAAATGAGGAGATGCAGTAGAGTTCTATACTGTTGTGTAAATGAGGAGATGCAGTAGAGTTCTATACTGTTGTGTAAAAAAGGAGATGCAGTAGAGTTCTATAATGTTGTGTAAATGAGGAGATGCAGTAGAGTTCTATACTGTTGTGTAATTGAGGAGATGCAGTAGAGTTCTACACTGTTGTGTAAATGAGGAGATGCAGTAGAGTTCTATTGCACGGTTGTGTAAATTAGGAGACGCAGTATACTTTTAAAGTAATTGAGTACTTCAACTTGATTCATTGGCAGTTTAAGTTTTATGTGCACGACATGCATATGTGCCTTTATATTTGGTTATTTAATTAAAATGGGACAGTAAGTATTTAATTTGCACAGTGGGCAGCTTAAATTCATTTGCGTTCAATGGGACGATGCACTTTGTTACAGATAAAAATCTTTGCCACTCAATGCTCACGCCATGAGAATAACAAAAAGCACTACTGTAACCTTCAAGAAGAAATTGTACTATTAAAAATGTTGATTAAAAGATGGGCCTATGAGTATGATTTCATCCCGGTTAAGATAATCCTGAACTCATCCAGTACACAGAAGTGTGATGTGTGAATAACAAATGGATCTAATGCTACTAACATTATAGTGAAGTACACTACCATCTTGTCTGGTAGGTCTTCTTGAACAGAACTGGCAATATTGATCTTAACAGCACAAAGGTAACCAATTTAGAATTGTGATCTTTGGATCGCGAAAAACTACTTTTTACTTTGTATTATACTTTAAAGTACATTTCAGAGTCTGTACTTTCACTTTCACTTGAGTAGATATTTGGATCAGTACTTATTACTTTTACTCAAGTCAGTTTTTACATGGGTATCTTTACTTCTACTCAAGTAAACATTCCGTGTACTTTTCCCATCACTGGTGGTATGGTCTGCAATCTAAACTAGCCTATACTTCAGACCACAGGGGAACACATCTCTGGAAAGGATGAGATCACAGCAACATCCTGGTTTACTATGTATGGTTTACTATATATATTTATAGATGTTTTTGAGTAAGTGCACTTTCTATATACTACTTTTCCCCAAAATTTAGAATGTCAGACATTATTTGCAGAAAATGACAAGAGGACAAACACAGGTTCATACGGCAAGCTTGTGCAGTTTTTATGGGCTTGTTTTAATAAACTGTATAGCAACTTTCAACACAAGAATTGCAGCCCAAAGTGCTTCATAACAGTGAAGATAAAATGAGCATAAAATCAGGACAAACAAAATCAGACCTGCTTTGTTTTAATGCAAATAAAAACAAAAATACAAACAAAGAATACACTATTAGCCTACAAATAATCGTGCTGAAGCAGCTGCGGTGGAAAAATGACAATTATTTTATTGACAATAGTCCTAATAATAATAATAATAATAATAATAATGAATTAGGGTAACGGTGAAATGAATAGGTAAGAGTTCTTAAAATTATGTATAAATATAATGGAATGCATTGGCCATATTGCAATTTGGATATTTCCACTTAGGACCTAGGTAGGCTATCTGATATAAGCAATCCTCATAAGCTGTAAAAAGGAAGATACGAACGATGCCTCTACCGCTGCAAAGTGCTGTTGACGAGAAACCATGGTAACCGTTGTGGTTTGTGTTTCCTGTTTCCGCTGGACTGAGGGGAGTGCGTCCCTAAGGTTTTTATACCCTACACCCTAATCAAGGGAACTACATTCAGCTGTGAGGGGACTACAAAACGGAGTGCACTCGGTGACTGAGTGCAAGTGGGGAGGGACTGGATTCAGAAAGGGCCATAGCCAGCTACAATTGACTGAAGAAAAAAATCCATACACGCACCAGGTCCGGTGCACCACTGTACATATAAGCGGGCTTCGCCTGCACATCTGCTCCTTGAAACTTTCAGCACGCAATAGCCGCGAGGCCAGGAATTTTCAGAAGGGTGGACTTCTGTAAATCAGGGTGGGCCACTATAATTTAACCTACAATATAATATACGGCTGGTCAAGCGCAGACAGGTCTGCAGGCGGAGTACTATTAGCATTTCCATGTTTCTCTCAAGGAACAGTGGGCTGAGCATGGGCAAGGGAGGCCCAAAGGAGGCCTACCCAGGCCGCCCATTGGCCTCGCCACTGGCTCGCAAGACGACTGCAAGTAAGAAGAAAGAAGAAGATGACTTCGCAGCGACTACGGCGCCGCCTTGGGATTTGCTTTTGGTTCTGAGCGCGAACCAATGGAGCAGGTTTCCCTCAAGCCTTCTGTACACTGTACGACTGAAAAAATCTTAGATCGGGGATCCCTTCCCACTGTACGATCGGGACTCCGTCTCAAGACCATACGACGTGGGTATTCACACTATGCAAGGCAAGGCAAGGCAAGTTTATTTATATAGCACATTTCAGCCACAGGGCAATTCAAGGTGCTTTACATGAGACATTAAAAGCATTAAAACAAAAAGCAAGACATTATAGACATTTAAAACAAAAGGCAGGACAAATTAAAAGCATTAAAACAAAAAGCAAGTCATTATAGATATTTAAACAAAAAGCAGGACAAATAGAATACAGGAATAAAAGTTACAGTGCAGTATACTGATAAACATAGCTCCTCTTAGAAAGCAGTGGCAAAAAGAAAAGTCTTCAGGCTTGTTTTAAAAGAACCAAGAGTTGCAGCAGACCTGCAGTTTTCTGGAAGTTTGTTCCAGATATGTGGAGCATAAAAACTGAATGCTGCTTCTCCATGTTTTGTTTTAACTCTGGGGACAGAAAGTAGACCTGTGCCAGACGACCTGAGGGGTCTGGATGGTTCATAGCATATGAGCAGATCAGAAATATATTTTGGCCCTAGGCCATTCAGTGCTTTATAAACCAACAGCAGTATTTTAAAGTCAATTCTTTGACAGACAGGAAGCCAGTGTAAAGACCTTAGTACTGGTGTGATATGCTCCACTTTCTTAGTCTTAGTGAGGACTCGAGCAGCAGCGTTCTGAATCAGCTGCAGCTGTCTGATCGATTTTTTAGAGAGACCTGTATACATGCCGTTACAGTAGTCGAGTCTACTGAAGATAAACGCATGGACAAGTTTTTCCAAATCCTTCTGGGACATAAATCCTTTGATCCTTGATATATTCTTCAGGTGATAGTAGGCTGACTTTGTAATTGACTTAATGTGGCTGTTGAAATTCAGGTCTGAGTCCATGACTACACCAAGATTTCTGGCTTCGTTTGTGGTTTTTAGCATTACTGATTGAAGTTGAGCACTGACTTTTAATCGTTCTTCTTTGGCTCCAAAGACAATTACTTCAGTTTTATTTTTGTTTAGTTGGAGAAAGTTCTGGCACATCCAATCATTGATTTGTTGAATGCACTTACTCAGCGCTTGTATGGGATTATAGTCTCCTGGTGATATAGTGATATAAATTTGTGTGTCATCTGCATAGCTATGGTAACATATTTGCGATTTGTATTCACACTATACGATTTCTGTCAGCCACAATTATGCCCACGATTCATCTTGGCTAAAGTTCTATGTGATCTGCGAGCTACGACGAAAATATCTGACATGCCAGATATTTTGTCGGGAGGTCGTAGCCTCGTCGTAGAACGTCGTAGCAATGAATCGCAGATCGTACACCTTATACTGTGCGAGTTGTGAGTCCCGATTTTGCATAATGATGAGCTAAGATTGTCTGTAACAACCTACGACCACCTTACGACCTCAGAATCGTGGGTTTTATCGCACAGTGTAGCCTACATGTGGCTTCAAGCGGCTCTCTATCAAGACTGCATTGCTCCTCGCTTTGACATCAGGCAAACGGGTCAGTGATGTCTGAAAGTCTTTCTCTTCAGGGGTGATGGGAGCAAGGCTGTTTTGCGCACGGATCCATCTTTGGTTCCAAAAGTCTTCTGGGGCGCTTCCAGCACACAGGATTTGGAGCTGAGAGGCTTCTATCATCCGCCTCAGGTGAGCGAGGAAGAGGCCCGCTTACATTTATTGTGTCCCGTGCACAGGGCTGGACTGGGACAAAAAAATCGCCCTTGCTTTTTTGGCCCAGACTGGCCCATCACAATTGGTCGGACACCACCCATCAGTCCAAAATCCTTGCGGTACCTTTAAATATGCAGTACCATGTACTATTTCCCCAAACCACTAGGTTACAAAGATGAGTAACCCTACTAACACAATCCGGTTGCAGCAATGTTGCAGCAACCACCACCACAGAAGAAGACTACCTTGGAAAAATAAATTCACTCTGAGAGAACGCATCTAAATAACTTATTTAATGGTAGCGCCGAGGCTTCAAAACCCAGCATTTGTTTAAATACACCCTTTTGCTTAGGTAAGTGAAGTTTCATGTTTATCTGACACTTGTAAATATGAGCGCCTCTCCTAAATAGGCCGACACCTATTTATTTTGACGGCGAAGTGAATGGAGCGGGAAAGGACTGTTGTCTGGCATGACCCAGATAGCAAGCGGATCTGGGCCATATACAGGCCAGATCTGGCCCTTGTGGCTTAGTTCCGGCCCATATATGGCCCAGAATCATTACACATCCGCTTGCTATCTGGGGAGCGAGCATGCGACAACAGGACTGAAAAGGGCTATGTTCCTCCTCAGCTTCCCTGTCCTGCACAACGTTTTTTTTTTGCCCGTAATTTCTCTGGGCCCCCCTTGCCCTTTTGTTTATGTTTATCTTTATACAGTACATCCTTCTCCGGCATCCAGTGACTTTTGGCTCTAACGTGAAACTGACAGAAGGAGGGGTGGGGCCTACATATGATTGGGAATAATTGAATTGCCCCCTCCCCCCCAACATTTCTTTTTTTAGATCGGTCCAAAACTAGATCCGGCCCGGTATGCCAGATTGCTAGTCCATGCCCTACCTGTGTGTGCGCTGACTTTTTATGTTCAGCACATAGCTGTGGTCCAAACTACCCCCCAGTTGTTGGTTTGTCACGGCCCGGGGAAGGTGGGTTCACCGCTATCCAAACAGTGTCTCTTCCAGTGGATTTGTGAGGGATTTGTGAGGGTTGCCCTCTGCCTGGGGCTGTTTGAGCTCACTCTACAAGGGGCGTGGCCACGTCGGGTGCTCTGTTCAATGGTGTGTCTGTGGAGGACATTTGTGCAGGCAGCGACTTGGTCGTCACTATCTCCTTTTGTCCGTTATTATCCTTTATCCTGTTTCTGTGGCAGCGTCTAAGCTGGGAAGACCCGCCAGCAGGAGTCAGCGTTAGACATGTTGTTCCAGGGCAGGGCCGTCTGGTAAGTGGCACTCCTGTCCCTTTGGGGCTGGGAGAGGCTCGGACGGGCTATGTTACGTTGTAACCCCTTCCGGTCTGGCTCTCCCCTCACGTACCTCACGTGTGGCAGGGAGGGGCTAGTGCTTGGGTTGGGCCAACTTTTGGTATGGTCTCACCTTGGAGCACTGCCTTGTGTCCTGGCTGGACAGTTTTCTTATGGGTCCAGCAAGAGTGGGGCTGTGGGGCTCTGCTCAATTCATAGAACTCATAGTGTATCATAGTTGATACACAGTAAGTATGGCAGTTTAACACTCCAGTATTACTCAGCATTGGCCGCTGAGGTTTTTGCAGTTTCGCTATTTTAATATCTCCACTGTTTAAGCATCACACAGTACTTTAAACTCTAGACATTACTGGTCCAGTTTGCCAGGGGGGCTGCATCAGAGCGTCTCCCGCCCATTAGAAATCTATCACCAGGGCTGGGCGGCTAGGAGATAACAGCCTTGTGTGTGTGTGTGTGTGTGTGTGTGTGTGTGTGTGTGTGTGTGCGCGCGCGCGCGTCATCAAAGGGAAGCTTTTCTGATCTCAGTGTGGCATCAGTCCCCCAGCTGAGCCTGCAGGACTTTGAGGACGTACTGTCAGCAGGCCTGGTTGGTAGGAGGCTGGAGCTGGACACCCCTGGACTCGCCTGGAGGACTTTCTCACTCATGATACTCAATAAACATTCAGAAGACTGGTTTTGTTGTTATCTAGATTGATTTATAGAAAATGTGTAGTGAGATGTTTTTGTAAATATGGCCATTTCAGGGATTGAACACCAGGGCTAGGTTTAATCTGTCTCTGAACCAGTCCTGAGTGTTCACTGATGGGTGTCCAGACGGATTCTGTTGTTCGTCACTTTTAATCATCAAATGTTTCTGTCGCCTTCTGATGCAAATTCTTCAAGATGATTTGGGCCCCTTATCATGCTCTTGTTGAGGAGCTAAAACGATCATGAAATACATAATGGGTGTCTTAATGACAGATTGAAAAAATGTGTGTTCATCTCCATGGATGTGTGTTCACCCTATAGATGTGGATTCATGGCCTTGTTTAACCTAAAGAGAAAAGGACTGCTCTGATTACCACATCAAACTGCAGCTCATCCCTACCTGCCTGGCAACATGTACCTTTTCAGACAATCAATAAACATGTTAGAGAAGTTAGAGACAGAATGTCTGTCTTGTCCAAGAAAAGTTTATATTGAGCAGAGCTCACTGACGCCCACGCAGGAAGCCAGCAGGCAAATTGTTCAAATTGGTATCACTAATGGTTAAATCACTGCGCTGCGGGTATGAACTCCGGCGTTATTCTCCCATTCTCTCAAATTAAACATGAGACACGTCCTTCTCATGAAATGTGAGAGTTTGTTGCCATTGACTACAGTCACACTGTCACCGTCTTATAGAACCTTGGCGTGGGTGTGTCAGAACAACTTCGGTTTTTATTATTGGGTGAATCACGGAGCTTCACGCCACACGGTGAGCACTCGTCTTTTCATGCCCTTCTGAGATGGATAAATGTCAAGTACAGAATAGAGAGGCCCAGACCTGTGGCAATAATGATGCAAGAAGACTCAGCAGAATGACTCATTCCATAAAAATTCAATATCATCTCTTGGGAAAATTTAAATGGCATTCCTGATAGAGTGAGGATTATGGTACATAAGAGTCTGCCAAAGGTCATTAACCTTTCATCATCAATACCAATTTGTCAGGCCCATCAGTTCACCAGGTCTAGCTAAACATCAGCTCCCTCACCAAGAAGGCACAGCAGAGGATGTACTTCCTGAGGCAGCTAAAGAAATTCAACCTGCCAAAGGCAATGATGGCACTCTTCTACACCTCCATGATCAAGTCCATCCTCACCTCCTCCATCACCACCTGGTACTCCACCGCTACAGCCAAAGACAAGGCCAGACTGCAGCGCGTCATCCGCTCCGCTGAGAGGGTGATCGGCTGCAGTATGCCATCCCTCCAAGCCCTGCACGCCTCCAGGGCCCTGAAGTGGGCTAGAAAGATTGCGGCCGACCCATTCCCCGCCGGTCACAATCTCTATGAATGACTCACCTCCGGCAGGAGGCTACGGTCCATCAGGGCCAAGATCACAAAACACAAAACAGTTTCTTCCCTGCACCAGCCTCATCAATAAAGCTTGTGTCCCCCTCTGACTCTCCCCCTTCTAACCCTGTCCCCTTTGCAATGCTTGCACATAACTGCTGAACTATACTGTACACTACATAGGCTCGCATTTACTGTATATACAGTACACACTCATTTTTATATTGTATTTTGTATTTTATACACACTCCATTTTATATATTGTATTTTGTATTTGCATTTTACCGCTCATTTGCACTGTCCTGTTTTTACACTGTCCTTTGTTGTCCCGGCACCCTGTCTAATGTTGTCTCCATTAGTGTTATGCACCATTGACCAAAGCACATTCCTAGTATGTTGTAAACTACCTGGCCAATAAATGGATTCTGATTATTCAGTCTTATCCAAGTATGGGTGCACACACACAATATACAAACACACACACACAATGCATGTCATACACATTATCCTCAAATTAATCGCTGTTCACTACAATTAGTTAAATGACTATAAATCACGAATATAAAATGTGTGTGTGTGTTTGCACGTGCGTGTGCATGTGTGTGTGCACGTGTGAAGAGAACATGGCGGGTTTCAGACACTGATGTCATCGGAGAAAGAGCTGCTGTTAACGGCTCAGCACGCCTGTCTGGCAGCCGGGTGATACAGTATGTCTTAATGGAAGTGTGATGACAACGGTGACAGTCACCCAGCCACTTTTATAGCCAAGTGTTGTCTTCTGGCTCTGCAACCTGAAGCCATCCCACAGCAATTAATGCAGCCCTGCCCACCATATCACAGAGAGGGATGAGCACTGTCCTCTGAGGGTCACATTCAACATGGCATCACAGTCGCTCAGCTCAGCCCCGTCTAACCACCGTCTTCATGTGCTGTAGGCCCAACCCAGCAACGTCCCCCAGTAAGTCAAAACACCTCTGTTGACATTCTCTCTCCTCTCTCTCTCCCTCCCTCCCTCCATCCACTTTGTCAGGGCCCAGGACAGGGTGATGCCCATGTGGGATAGTTATACAGTAATAGTGATTGTTTCTCTGCTCAGTCCCATCCTTACTCTGAAAACGCTCAAGCTGGCGCCGCCACTCATCATCACTGATCTGACAGGATCTGTTCTCCACAGCACCGGCTCCCTGTCTGAAACACTGCCAGGGTACACAGCTGAAGTGGGTTGTCCGATGATCATAGGGTCGGCGGTTTGAATCAATCAATCAATCAAAGCTTTATTTGTATAGCGCATTTCATACCCAGAGGCAACACAATGCGCTTTACAGAGAACAAGGGAGGTGGGCATACGACCCACTCTCTACATATTCCAGAGGGAAGCAAAAAAACAGTAATCACCCGGGGGCCAGATAAGTGAGCTGTAAAAATTCTTCCCTGACCCCTCTCAACAAGGCGATCGAGCAGCTCCAGGAGTATGTTTGTCTACCGGCTAAGAACATTTATAAAGCAATACATTACATTAAATTACATTTCAGAGTAAGAGAGGCTAAAAAAGCATCATAGGAAAGAGGACATCCTACGGACATGCTACGACATCCACATGCTCCTCCTTTCTACATGTTGAAGTGTCCTTGGGCAAGACACCAAACCCAAAATTGCTCCCAATGAGCAGGCTAGCACCTTGCATGGCAGCTGCTGCCATTGGTGTGTGTATGTGTGTGTGAATGGGGGAATGAGAGGCCATTGTAAAGCACTTTGGATTAAAGCGCTACAGTAGGCCTTTGGAAGTGCAGTCCATTTACCATTTACCATCCAGTTATTGGGCCCCCAGTTAGCTTATAAGGTAGGCTAGACACGCCTCTCTTCCTCCTCCGTTCCTACCTGGTGGCCTTAAGGCTGGCTGACTGTGAGGGCTATTAATGGAAAAAGATGAAACAAAAAAGAAAGATGAGAAGGAAGGAAAAAAACTTGACTCAACATTCAAATTGGCTTAATGGTGTGTTAGCGGCCGGTGGGTTAGTGGCAGCTGCCTTCAGAAACTTTTTCTTCACTTTCAGAATTCCCTCCCGAACATGACTCTTGAGCATGACTCTCGAACACGACTCTCAAACAGTGGTTTCCTAGAGCTACAGTATCAGAAAAGGGGAGTTGAAACTCGTTTTAATGAAGGGGTTGGAGACAAAATCAATTGGAGCCTGTAGTTGCTTCCCTGACTAGGCTCTGTCTCTTCCTGTCTTTTCCTTTTAGGTACATGTCTCCATTTATTGTTATGTTGTATATTATGTGGTTGGGAGAGGAGGATGGAGGCTGGGAGTGGATAGTGGAGGCTGGGAGAGGAGGGTGGAGGCTGGGAGTGGATAGTGGAGGCTGGGAGAGGAGGGTGGAGGCTGGGAGAGGACAGTGGAGGCTGGGAGAGGAGGATAGAGGCTGGGAGAGGACGGTGGAGGGTGGGAGAGGATGGTGGAGGCTGGGAGAGGATGGTGGAGGGTAGGAGAGGAGGGTGGAGGCTGGGAGAGGAGGATAGAGGTTGAAAGAGGAGGGTGGAGGCTGGTAGAGGAGGATCGAGGTTGAAAGAGGAGGGTGGAGGCTGGGAGAGGAGGATAGAGGTTGAAAGAGGAGGATGGAGGCTGGGAGAGGAGGGTGGAGGCTGGGAGAGGAGAATGGAGGCTGGGAAAGGATGGGAGGCGGTAGAGAATGGGGGGCACATAGTGGAACTCGGAACCATTCTGCCAGGCAGAACTAAGTCCACAGATTTGGAGCAGGTTTACAGCTGTCTCTCTCTCTCACACCTCACTGTCTCACATCTGACTGGCCTGACAAGCTGAAGGTGAGGGGAGAGAGAGGAGGAAGTAGGGGGAGGAGGTGTGGGGGAGGGAAGGAAAAGCTGACAATGGCAGCTTGAGAAATGAGGCGTTCCCATGGTGACAGCAGAAGTGGAAGTTTTTCAAGTTTGAGTCCCACTTTCCGTGTTTTGGCACAGAGCCAGACCCTGGAGGAAGACTACGGAATGTGAACGCAGGCCAGAGGCTTCCTCCACCATAATTGATCCAGCAAATCTTTATTGGCAGCAACGGGGGAGACAAACAGAGCTGACCTCTAAGACATGGACACCGGAGACAGCCAGATCGGAACACACCATTAACCTGCAGAGGGAGGATTGAGTCTGTCCAAGAAGGTCTGGCCTTAATGAGCTTTTGAATTCTGGAGTATTTCCCCTCTAGTCTTGGCAGAGGTGCAGTGGTCTGACCCGATACAATCTAATCATCCCATTAAGCCAATTAAATCCATGCCAGAGGGTGATAGAGAGGTAAATTATATTACACTGGGAAGGAGGAACAAATTAGGAGAACTTTCTTACAGCACTGATATGCAGCCACAATGTACTGTAATCACTCATTTTCTTTGTTGTACCTGTATAATGTGTTGTAAGCTGTGTTACAACTTCTGCTTATTTATAGCTTGTCACAGAAGTACATTAAAATAACATTACTTTCCACTGTGGCTGTGAGATGAAAAGGGACAGATATGTGGGTGTGGAACTGGATCTGTACTCGTTTAAAAAATCTTAACATCCAGGCCTGCATTGCTGGTTGGAATCACACTGGCAGATGGTCAGAAGGAAGAAAATTGGTAAAATGTCACAGCTGTCTCTGAAGGTATTTTTTGGGGACTGATTAATGTTTGAAATGTCAGTTGAGACATTACTGCCTTGCAGGGCTGGACTGGCCATGTGGCGTACCGGGCAAATGCCCGGTGGGCCGGACCTACTTGTGGGCCGATCTAAAAAAAATAATATTTTTTTTTTTCTTTGGGGGCTAACGAACGGCCCATAGAGCAGGGACAGCGGCCCATTGGTCCATTTTCTATACTGACACTGGGCTGGCCCAATCATATGTAGGCCCCACCCCTCCCTCTGTTAGTTTCAGGTGTCATTTGCGTGGGCCGTTAGAGAGCCAAAAGTCAGTGGATGGAGAAAGATGGATAAGGACAAGTATAGTGAACCAAAGCGCAAGGGGGGCGCAGAGAAATTACGAGCTAAAAAGATTAAAAGTCTTGAGGCAGAGGCTGCAACATGTGCAAACATTACTGATATGTTTGCGCCAGGGGCTGCTTCAACGTCTACAGCCTCAGCCGACGTTGTGCAGCAACACCATGTTGAACACGAAGTTGAAGGAGAGGTGGCTTGTGGCCATGGTGGCCGAGAGCAGGACAGGGAAGCCGAGGAGGGACAGAGACATGACAGGGCCGAGGAAGGACAGAGACATGACAGGGCCGAGGAGGGACAGAGACATGACAGGGCCGAGGAGGGACAGAGACATGACAGGGCCGAGGAAGGACAGAGACATGACAGGGCCGAGGAGGGACAGAGACATGACAGGGCCGAGGAGGGACAGAGACATGACAGGGCCGAGGAGGGACAGAGACATGACAGGGCTGAGGAGGGACAGAGACATGACAGGGCCGAGGAAGGACAGAGACATGACAGGGCCGAGGAGGGACAGAGACATGACAGGGCCGAGGAGGGACAGAGACATGACAGGGCCGAGGAGGGACAGAGACATGACAGGGCCGAGGAAGGACAGAGTGAGCAGGAGGAGTGTGTAGTTGAAACGGTAAGGAAATATAGCTGAAAGCTAAAAAAGCTATAGCTAAATATGAATATGGGTGACGGCTATCTGCTGGCTAGCGCCAGCTAGCATTAGCTAGGTACAGCTAGCTAGCATTATCTAGCTACCCACCTCCCTGCCAAGCTAATCGGGTCGTAGCTAGCTACGTTTGAGCTAGCTAGCGTTTACACTGTTTGTCTAGGCCAGCCAGATAACGTCAGTACTAGTAGTGCTAACGTTAGCACGTTAGCTTGGCAATTAGCACTAGCGCTATTACGAACGTTATCTATTCTGGCCTAGCCTAGCAGTGTTGCTGCTGCTGGGCTACTTAACGTTATATCTTCGAAGAAAAAGAGGAGCAGGCTAACGTTAGCTGTGTGTGGCCATGGTCCAAAATTAACCCTAGCCATTTACTAGCCAATGGCTGGCTGCTAAAAATCTATTGGTAATGGATAATTTACCAGCCAGTTGACTGGTAAGCCTAGCTCCTTTCAGGACTGTTGAGCATGGCAACGGTTGACAACCTGCAGTCAGAGCTGAAAAGCTTAGCAGGCCAGTGGGACAAGATGAAGGCATCACCACTGGATGAATATGTGACCAGGACAGTGGAGGATGGACCCCATGGAAAGGAAGAGGACATGGAAATCATCAACAAAAGCTGTGCCTCCTGCAAAGAGTGCCCACTGTGCTGCTATCAAATTCTCCAGAGATTCAACATGCTCACAGATGCATATCACCTGCTTGGACTTGCGTACAAGTTCTTGCTAACACCGTCAATAACCCAGGTGGCCTGTGAGCGATCATTCTCAACACTGAAATATATCAAAAGCAGACTGAGGAGCAGCCTGTCTGCCAGCAAATTGGAAGCCTTCATGTTGATGGCCACTGAAAAAGACGTCCTTGTTGCTTTGGACACAGACACTGTCTGCTGAGTGAGCTACTGAGGAAACTTATAGTAAGTTGATATGAAATTGTTGTTATTATTATAAAATAATTCATAATAATGTAGCAGCTTTTTAGACTGAAGATAGTGTGATCATGTGACTCATTATTACCCCCCCCTCCCCTGTCTCTCAAAGGATGCCCGGCCCTAACTTGTGTGGTTCATTGTCCATTGTTGATGAGGGTATTCAGAGGGCCATGCAGCCTTTTCCACTAAGTAAGTATACAATACATGCAACTATGTTTTTATATTATCTAGAATCTGTAATTTAATCATTTATAATTTAAAAATGATCATTGATCATGTCTCATCTCTCTCTCACTCCCCCCCCCCTTTCTCTCTGTCAGGATATTATTGTTGAGAGTATCCAGAGGGTCATGCAGCCTTTTCCAGTAAAGATAAAGGTATTATGATCATGTAATTACCAGTACTGTGATCAACTCAATCAATTATAATGTCTCAGTCTCACCTTTCTCTCTGTCTCCCCTTTTCTCCCTCTCTCTCTATCAAAGGTTGCCCTCATTTGTTTGAAAAGAAGCACTTTGCTTTTAACTGGAGTGGACTTCACAGGCATCCTTTTTTATGTAAGTAGTGAGTTTACAATCTATGCAACTGCTTACATTTTCTAGAAGATATTGTTACTATCTGAATCTATAGTTTATCTCACTTATCGTGTCTCATCTCTCTTCCTCCCTCTTTCTCACTCAGGATGCCATTGTTGATGAGGGTATTCAGAGGTCCATGCAGCCTTTTTCCAGTAAGTAAGTATACAATTCATGCAACTCTGATCATCTGAATCTGTGATTTAATCATGTATGACTTATCATTGATCACGTCTCATCTCTCTCTCTCTCTCTCCCCCCCTCTCTCTCTCTATCTCTCTCTTTCTCTCTCTCTCTCTCTCAGGAGATGCCATTATTGTTGAGGGTATCCAGAGGGCCATGCAGCCTTTATTACTAAGTAAGTATCAAATACATGCAACTATCTCTCTACATTGTTCTCAATTGAAGATACTGGACCAGTACTGTGATCATTTAACTCCATCAATTATCATTCTCACCTTTCTCTCTTTGTCTCTCCCTCTCACTCTTTTAAAGGTTGCCTTGTTTGAGGAGGAGATCTTTTCAGCCCAGTGGAGTTCACAGGCAACATTTTGAGTTACTTGTATACTTTGTACATATTTCTATACTTACATTTGAATAATAATAATAATTTAATAAATAATTTGAAATTATACTTTGACTTCTATCAGAGCTTTTTCTTTGACAATTTCTTGTACTTGTACTGGAGCTGTTACTTGAGTATGGAGATTGTGTACTCCATGGCCACGTCTGACCACCAGGGAGTCAAGAGTGAGTGAGTACACTCGTCCATTTGCACTGGTACACTTGTCCACGGAACTTACTCATCTTTTTAGTGGTTTGGGGAAATAGTACGGTGGTATTGCATATTTAAAGGGGCCGCAAGGATTTCGTACTGGTGGGTGGTGTCCGACCGATTGTGGTGGGCCTGCCTGGGCCAAAAATGCCAGGGACGATTTTTTGTCCCAGTCCAGCCCTGCTGCCTTGTAAATGTATTCTATATTGTTCAGAGGATCAGGTTGTTCTGAAAGTTGTACTTTTAGATTTGAACATGACCATCAGTGTCAATCATTCGGCGAAATACGCTAATGTTATGATTAGCATCTTGAGTAGGCCTATGCAGACACATGTTAGAGATTGTGATGATACGCAACTTTTCAGTGCTCCATGTCTTCACCTCATCCAGCACTGCTGTGCTCTCTCCGTGAAAGGCTGTGTTCTTAGACACCCACTGCTGGTTGGTCAGACTGGGTGCTGTGAATGAGCCTCTCTCTGTGATGATGGAGGTGGTTCAAATGAAAGATAACACTCAAAGGGGCTACAGAACAACCGTGGCTGTGATGTGACTGGTGTGGACCAACAAAACAGAGACATGGTCCAAAGTCTCAAAATGTTTGAAGCCATGTTATTGCTGTTTTATTCCCTTTTCTTTCCATAAAACAATCTGCTGAAGCCACCCACACATCCTCTCTCTTTCTTTCTTCAACACACACAGTCTGTCAGTTGGCAGTCTCTTGGATGATGTTCAAACCAAACAAGCACTATCTGATTCCTACATTTCCATCGTTCCCAAAGCGTGCTGAGGAAGGCTGTTCAGAGGGGGACCAGAGAGAGGAAAGAGATCATCTCCACACGCTCTGTTCAGAGGGGAAGAGGAGAGAGATCATCTCCACACGCTCTGTTCAGAGGGGAAGAGGAGAGAGATCATCTCCACACGCTCTGTTCAGAGGGGAAGAGGAGAGAGATCATCTCCACACGCTCTGTTCAGAGGGGAAGAGGAGAGAGATCATCTCCACACGCTCTGTTCAGAGGGGAAGAGGAAAGAGATCATCTCCACACGCTCTGTTCAGAGGGGAAGAGGAGAGAGATCATCTCCACACGCTCTGTTCAGAGGGGAAGAGGAGAGAGATCATCTCCACACACTCTGTTCAGAGGGGAAGAGGAGAGAGATCATCTCCACACGCTCTGTTCAGAGGGGAAGAGGAAAGAGATCATCTCCACACGCTCTGTTCAGAGGGGAAGAGGAGAGAGATCATCTCCACACGCTCTGTTCAGAGGGGGGCTGTCATGCCAAAATCTGTCCAGGCTGCCAAAATGTGTCTTGGGTAAATAGTCAGATTGTCTCATGACAATTTTTTTTGTTGCTGTAGCTCGCGAGCTAACTTGTTTGAGGCCAGTAAACATAATCTATCAATATTTCGAATTCATTTGAATGAAAATATGTAGATAGAATTTAAAAATCTCGGCCACGAACGTTAGCTTCTTGGGAGCTGGTAGCGAACGTTGGGAGCTAGCTAGCTGACTAATGTTCGTGGACGAGACTTGTACCTAGCGTTCGTGGACAAGAGTTTTCAATTCTATAGACATATTTTTCATTCAAATTAATTAGAAATGTTGATATTATACAGTACATGTGCTGACATCAGACAAGCTAGCTAGCGAGCTAGCAACAACAACAAAAAGGATCATAAGACTTCTTACCCCGGAAGCTATTTGTCAAGCGGACACTATTTGGCATGATAGGACCGAGAGAGGAGGGAGCTCATCTCCACCACACACTCTCTGTTCAGAAGGGAACCAAACAGGGCCGGACTGGGTGAATATTTCATGCCAGGAGTCATGTCCAAGTCAGGCCACGAGCCAAGCCGAAGCGCTGAGATGGAACACTTTCAGTTTCGTTTTGTTGACGGGGGGGGGTGTGCGGGGGGTGCACGAATTGTTGACAGGGGACGGGGGGGGCAGGCCATTCACTGCGGGCCAGGCCAGTTCGCCCCTGGAACCAAAGAGAGCAGAGGACATCTGTCCTGATGGCTCCAGGGAACCTGTCGTCCCCTGCTGTTCCGGAGGCCTCCAGACCTCTCATCCCGAACCCCGCAGGAGAGAGATCTGAGGGAGAGTGAGAGAGAGAGACGAGGAGACGTGAAGGAGCAGACGGTCCAGAGGAGCTCAGGGAGGGGTTCAGTCCAGGACCAGGGGCTCTCTGGTCTTACGGGATGTGAAGAACCCTTTCCTGTCAGTGGGTAAGGGTGAGCGGACATATAGTAACACTGCTGTATCAACTAACCTGGGCTCTCGGGAGACAAACTGACGGGAACCCCAATTACCGCAGGTCAGAATGTGTGTGTGAGTGAGAGGGAGAGAGAGAGGAAGAGAGAGAGAGAGAGAGAGAGAGAGAGAGAGAGAGAGAGAGAGACTTGGTTTCAGTCTTTATACTTCATGTATCCTCAGAGTCCAATTAGAGTACACACTTACACAAACACACACCCACACACCCACACACCCACACACAAGCATCAACTCCAGCCAAGAAATGGTATTACATCATCCGCCTTAGAGGCAAATTCAACAAGAAACTCAATAAGAGAAGTAGCGGAAACACCCGCCCCACCACCTCAACTCTCATTGTAGATCCTCTGAATAACGAAATGTGTGACAATATACAGTAACTACCCAGGGAAGTTAATACTAGCATTAAGTCTCGCCAAAACCCAAGAAATAGCCCCGCCAAAACCACTGCTAGGCCGACGGACAAAAGAAGCATGGCTAACCCCACACCAGATAAGCCAATCACTATTCTGACTGGAGACTCTATTACCAAACATATAAGGATGGCAGACACTGAAAATCTAACTATGACTGACAGAGCTGCTACCAGCTATCCTTTCTACATGTCCAAGTGATATAAGAATCACCATCAAACACTGGGGACAATTCTGGGGACATTCTGCAAAGGAAAACAGGCTCTGAGATCCTGAAAGGAGACCTCTCCCTGATACTAGAGAAACTGAGTGACTGTCAAAATATATTCATCTCAGGCCCCATTCCAACTTTGGGGATAGAAAGCAAATCTTTTAGCAGACTCCTCGACCTGAATACATGGCTGACATCGGCATGCCTCATACTTGGGATAAAGTTTACTGACAATTTCGATATCTTTTGGAACTGTAGAGATTGCTTCAGACCCGATGGGGTACATGGTAAATGGAAATGGTAAATGGACTGCACTTATATAGCACTTTTATCCAAAGCGGTTTACAGTGGTCTCTCATTCACACACACACACACACACACACACACACACACACACACACACACACACACACACACACACACACACACATTCACACACCAATGGCGGCAGCTGCCATGCAAGATGCTAGCCTACTCATTGGGAGCAATCTGGGGTTAAGCGTCTTGCCCAAGGACACTTTGACATATGGACAGGATGAGCCGGGATTCAAACCTCTGACCCTACAATCATTGGACAGCCATCCAACCAACGGCAACAGCCACCAACAAATACTTTTTAATCCCTGTTTGTGTTCCCTGTCTGGTGTGCATTCTCTGCTTTTAAAATAATCTATTTTTTTTGTGACGTATCCAAAAAGATAGCCTTTTAATTTTATTTAAATCTCTGTGGTATGGTTGTAACTCCATAAACTCAGCCAGGTATATTGTCTTTAATTTAAACACTTCCCCTTGCTTCCTTACCATCATCTCATATACTTTGTGTTGCTGCATTTTTAGTTTCATTCTTTCATGTTTTTAAAGCCCAATCAACTTTAACCAAGAGGACAAAATTAAGTCCATCCATTCATCCAACATTTTCCTTGAGCGCAGAGCATGAGCGCAGAGCATGAGCGCAGCGTTCCATAGGCATGCCATAGGCCTGCTGTATTACTTGGTTCAACACGGATCTTCCAAACATAAAGTTCCTTTTTTTCCAGTTATCCAAACTCCTGATCCAATTCCTATTTAGATTTTTGATCATTGACTTACACACAAACAAACCAATTCCTAGGCTATTGTTCAATGATTAATCCGATTTCAGAACATTATTCCTGATTAAACTGTAACATATTTGAGGGGTAGGCTACTTATGCAAAAGCAGACATCTCCATTTGTACTGTAGGCCTATTACTGTAGCTATCCCATGGGTTCCCAAACTCCATCAATGTGGGTCTCCGCTCTGAAAACAGTGACACACCCGCACCCCCCCCATCCCCCCAAATTTGTCTATTATGCAAGGCAGCGCTAGCTAGCTCATAACGTTACACAGCTAAGTTAGCTCGGTGGCACCTGTTACTAGTTAATGTTATGACGTTTTCGCACAATACATTCATGCCTGCGGGGGGAGGCTCTCTCTGCACTATCCACAAATTTAGTATACATCTCTCCCATTATTTATTTCGATCTTCTGACCTTTAAAATCACGTTTCATTCATAAAAACCATAGACATTTTAAAAATAAAACATGTTTTTCCCTTTTTTTTCTCACCATCTTTCCAGGCCTCTGCTGAATTTCTTTGGGGTCCCCCAGGGGAGGCCCGCCTCACAGTTTGGGAATGCCTGAGCTATCCTAAATCATGTTTGCCCATACAGTATCTGAGCTGTGAGGAGCAGAAAGGGTTTAAAATAGAAGGCCTATTCATCTCTTGATGGTGATGTTACAGTAACATGCGGGAAAAGGACAGACAGTTGGCGAAGGCCTATTTGTAAAAACATTCACACATCCTAATATTTATTCACAAGCACAACTTCAGTGTCAGGATTGCTGACATAAACCCCTTCAAAATCTCGTCACATTTAAAGGAGTAGTAAAGGGAAAATGCATGTTTAGCCCTGTTTTAAGGTTACTTATGATCATATACAATGGTTCAGATCAAAACGTTAACAAAACTAGCACTTTTGAGAAAGTCTGATAATTGCTCTAACACCGTTTGGTGGGTGGGCACCTTGAAAAATCTCGATTCTACAACCCTCGAGCCTACAATCCACGTGTATAGCGGCATATCTCAATAAAGACTTTTAAATATTTGGCCAGTTACTTTTCTTTGAAGGAGATAATATTATTATTTGAAGTGTCTACTCTTGTTTGGATTAAGATTTGAAGTATTTACTTTTTTGTACATTTCAAGTTACGTTATCTGCTTGGCTGTTTTTTGCGTGACTCCTGTTATTCTTATTTTTCAAAATTGATATTAACTATTAACTATCCACTAAGATACTATAAAGCTCAAACTTGTAAATCACGTGTTGGATTTTTATAAGGTGAAGTGAACACAGTGTTACAGGTAGGCCTATTCCTATAGTCGGATATAGTCTCCGGATCTACCCATTACACTAGAACACAGCTCTAGATTTTGAGTGCTAAAACGTAGCTCTGGCCATATCCCAAGGCCTCCGGATCTGAGGTTTGCTTTGGCCGGGGTAGTGTAATTGCTAGGCGCAAATTTATGTCTTTTTTGGTGAAAACGTGTTAGGGTAATCCAGGTCTAAGGCATTCAGAAGCACCAGTCAGTGGATGGCTCTGTCCCAATCAGTAACCCAACGACACCCTTCCCCTTCTCCACCATACTCACCAATCAAGGACTTACTTAAAGCTGCCACGCTGAAGCTGAGCCAAACTGATGAACTACTGCACAGCAATAACCACAGACATATTTCCAATCTTTCAGGTGTCTACCAGAAAGGAGACAGATGCCATGCCACCCTTTTACACATAGCGGTGATCTTAAGCAGCCGGGGGCAGGGTCAAACACATCATAGAAATCACAGACCATCTGGTGCCTGTCTCGGTAATCTTAAATGTGTCAATGGCATATGTTCAGGCACAGCCAGCCTCCTGTCCTGTCAGTCACAGAATCTCGAAATATTAAATATAGTTCTTTTTAATCTTGATCATAAGATAAAGATAAGATATACTTTAATAATTCCAATGGAGGAAATTTGGCATTTCAGCTGTGGAAATGGTACAATAGCAGTGGGAAAGGTACAGCTGAATAAATAGATAATATACATAATATATCAAATTAGATTACAAGAGAAATTACAAGAAGAAGCGGAAAAAGTCTATATATACAATATGCCTATGGATACATCCATCCATCCATCCATCCATCCATCCATCCATCCATCCATCCATCCATCCATCTATCCATCTTCCCAGATCATACATCTTCACATGTTCCCAGCCTTCAAAACAGCTGTTGTTTTACGGCTACTAAAGAAACCCAACCTATAAAGAAACCCAACAAATAAACTCCTTTCTCAAAGAAAACAATATCCTATAGGAACTTCAATCAGGCATTAGGACACACCACAGCACCGAAACTGCTCTTAATAATAATAATAATCAGCGAACTCAGGCAAATAAGGTCTCAATTCTTGTCCTGTTAGACCTAAGTGCAGTGTTTGATACAATCGACCATGATATCCATATCAATCATCTTGAAAGGCCAGTTGGTCTTTCTGACTGTGTGCTAAATTGGTTCAGAACATACATCAAAATGAGAAAGTTCTACATCAGGCTTGGAGACACTATGGGGCGAATTCAATAAAGGATTGCGCAGCTTTTCCTGACGCAAAGCCTGTGCAAATAAGTCAAAAATAATCTTTGCTATTCACAAAGCCCTCGCAAAGGGTGAAATACGGTGTTAACTGCGTTGCCTTCCTCATAGCGTTTCTCTGCGCCGGTGTTATTAGCGGATATTTAAATTAGGGAATATGGGCGGAGAATGTTCCCCTTTCTATGCAAATGAACATTATTGCAAAATCCGCCCAATTCACAAAGATCAGCGCCAATTGCTTCACGCAGTTAAAGTGAAATTAATTGCGTTTTCAGAGACGTGGTGGTATTTAAGCGCAAGGGGTGTGTCATGGCCAGCCTTTCCACTGATCATGGCAGCAGTGATTGTTGCGAGGCGAATTCGGCATCGCAATGCCAGGCATGTTGTTCGTGAGAGAATATTTAGAAGAAGGTCACTTTTTGATTTAACACTAGAACCACCGCGGTAGCTGTTTGGACGCTGTCTAGAGCGCGCAGCTTCAGCCAACTGGAGGATGAAGTCGCGTCTGGGGAGGCTCTGTAGACTATGCGTCTCTCCACCAGTCCCCAGCGAGTCCAAGCTCCCCCAATGATTAATATTTATTTATAATAGCCTACATAGCGCGAAACTGTGCGTATAATAGTCTATACGCGAATCTGCGCATTCCCTATAGCTGTTCATTGAACGGCTGGGGGACGATATAGGTATAAATAAATAAAAACATAGCCTACACAATATTTTTTTTATTTGAATGGTCTTGAAAATATTTTGCTTTTGTATCATATTTGACGGCAGGTATCATCTTCAGCCATGGGTGATGACTCCCGTGCGTAATCCTTCCAACGTTGGAGAGGCGGCGTACAACTGGGCTCACATCAGGACGCGCGGTGTGATTGAGTGCACATTTGGAATCCTGAAAAGCCGTTTAGATGCCTAGATCGTACCGGTGGGGCAATGTTATACACTCCCCCAAAAGTATGCCAGATCATCGAAGCGTGCTGCATCTTGCATAACATAAAATGACAATTTTTCCTTTGTTCGTCTTTTCAAATCATTCCACCTCCGTTTGCAGTCTTCCGCGTTTACACACACAAATGGCACTGACTGATTGGGAAATTAAACCCCAAATATGATTTTTTGCTGCAGTGCAGTCGTGATATTTTTTGCGGAAAGCTGTGAGACATGTTTTTGAACCTCGTCCGTGAGGCCTACAAGTTCGCTGTCTGAAAATCGTATCTTTCTTTTTATGTCTGCCATCGTCCAATGATATACGAGTTGTATGCGCTGTATGCGCAGTATTTATAGTCATTTCCTATATCAGCAGCAAATTGCACTCAGCCAAACACCGAATGGGCGTGTTTGCGCTGGGATATTATTAGCGCAATGTCTTTAGTGAATAGGTTTTTAAAACGGAGCACATAGCTGGAGCAACTGACGCACAATGTAATGGTGCAATTAACGGCCGCAATTCCGCTTTAGTGAATTCGCCCCTATGTGTCTGACAAACATGACACCTGTTTTGGGGTTGCACAAGGGAGCTGCCTCGGTCCATTACTATTCTCACTATACATGCTACCAGAGCACAATGTATGTTTCCATAGTTATGCGGATGACACACAACTGTACATCTCTGCTGAACCAAATGATGCTGCAGATATTAACTCCATTACTACCCATCTTCTAGCAATGAATAAATGGATGAGCAATAAAGTCTTAAAGCTAAATGAGGACAAAACTGAAATCCTACTGATCGACCCTAAAACAAAAAGAGAAAAGCTGTTTAATAATCTGGGGAAATTACATCCTGGATTAAACCTGAGGTTAGTCTTGGTCCATATATTTTTTCCACCTTAGAAACAAAGTTAAAGTATAACCATTTACAAATCAAAAACATGCTGAAAAACTGATTCATGCCTTTATTTCAAGCTGACTCGATTACTGCAATGCACTCTTCATTAGAAGTTTCCAGCAACAGTCGGAAGAAGAAGAATATATACCCCTTTCTCAGCAGCCATGTTGAGGTGTCATAGCAGGGTAAACACAGGTGTAATTAATAACCTTAATTATGGTCATGTTCCATTTAGAATTTAGGTGAGCCAGTGCCCTTTATTCGGCATGCTGGCTCACTGGAATGTCTGTGACGTGCTAAATAGAATGGCACCTTAATTAATTAGATCAATTACACCTGTGTTTACCCTACTATGACACTTCAACATGGCTGCTGGGAAAAAGGTCTATTCATGGTTTTCAAATGTAGTCCTAGACCTGCCATATTGGGGACCAACACAGGTGTTTCAAATGAATGAATTAGTTCTACTGCATAGGATTCTATGCAGTAGAGCCAATCAGATAAATGTAAACACCTGTGTTGGTCCCCAATATGGCAGGTCTAGGACTACATTTGAAACCCATGAATTGGAAAATACAAGTGGGACCGGCTGAGCTGCCCGGCCCCTAAATAAAAGGTGGCATGTTATTGATGTTGAAGTTTCAATGAGGCTGGTTGGGCACTGCTACAGACAGTGTGAGCTTCCGGCCAGCAAACTGGTGTTATGGGAGCCATCTCCATGGCATGGACACAAGTAGGGAGGACGTCCCACCAAAATATTCATGGACATAATTAAGATGGATACGGGAGTGGAGACCACCGATGACATCGCCAGGTGTATGGAGGACCGGGATAACTGGAGACAACGATGGGAGGTCCGTCTGTGGACGACCCGATGATGATGTTTTCTCAATAGCTGCTGGCTCAGCAGATATACTGTCCCGTTTGCTCTGGCCAGGAAATACTGGCCAGGAATATGATTCTATGCGCTGCTGTTTGCTCTGCTGAATTGATTGCCTTCTCCCAAATGCTCCCTCTCAAATTCGGAAAGTGTGCTCCCCAAGGAGTCTGATGATGTCACTTTGCAACAACAAACATTTGGCCCCTAAATTAAATAATGCCTCATCTGTTCACTTAAGGAAATAATGAATGGACCAGGAAACAGATTAATTTAGTGCTTACAGACAATCCCGTTGCATGTAAATGGGAACTAACGCAAAATGGCCCTGTGATTTGTTCACAGCCTTCACATCGGAGCCATTTCCAAAAGGGAGAATGAAGAGTGACGTAATTTCAGGAGCGACAGAGAGAGAAAGAGGGAGGAGGGGACAGGTTCTGTTAGTATTCTGGACCAACAACGCACTATCCTCCGACCCAGAGAGAAGCCACCATGTTTCCGCCATGCATCAAGGACCGTAATCGATCCCCCCGAGGCCCCTGGGAGCCCCCAGAGAGCAGCCAGGTCTGACGGATGGGGTCCACCCTTTCCTCCTGCAGCCCCCCATGCGTCTCTTTGGGCCCATTCATCCTCTCCAGGGACCCCGGGCCATCTCCCTGACCTGTCAGCGCCCCAAGATGGATACGCCCATTGAGCTCTCAATTTTGGAAGAAATAAAAAGATCTATACCATGCTTGCTAGTATTAGTCCTTGGACTCCTTGTGAGAATTCTATACTGTACATTATAAGAGATATGGTCAGGGAGACATGAGAAAGAAAACAGGTGGTTGCATCATAGTTTTTGGAGGGGTAAGAGGGATAGATAGGGAAAGGAAGAGAGAGAGAGGAAGAGAGACAGGCAGAGAGAAAGAGTGGGATGTGCTTAGCTCGGTGATGCACTCACTCAGCCAGTGTGTGTTGTGTGAGAGTACTAGAGAGCACCAACATCAAAAGGCTCTTGTCTAGAGTGATTTCTCATTTGGAATTCTAACCAGGACAATCAGAATCCTTTGAATGTGATGACAGAATTAAACTGTGCAACGGATTGGTAAGGGAATTAACTAATCACTGAGGACTCCTTTGCCAACGCCCATCTCAGAAAACGTCTGCAAAGGGATCCTGTTCAGACTGAATAATCAAGTCAAACAAAATGGCAGCTCAGTCTGAGTGTCAGGCTACCTCTCTGCCTCTCCTCTTAGACTAGAGACCCAGCAGCTGGAAAGTACGGAACTCAACCTCACCTGAACTCTCTCAATTAAACCCTTCTCCCATTACAGCAAAATATCCCACTCTAACCAGCAGTCTGTAGCTATGGTAGTATTACACTCACTTACAGCGCATGGAGAGAGCCAAGATGAACCACTAATATTCAACTGTTAATGTTATAGCATATTTATTTCACACCACTAATTTAAACTTACAGCACTGCAAAAGAGAACAGGGCAGGATAACATTTTAAATATGTTTGTATGACTACCGGATCAGAAAGACGTGGTGGTGCAAAAGGCCGTCTCTACGGTAACGCTGAGCATAGGAGGACATGGCTTGAGTTTGGGTTGAGCTTCGGCCACGGGCAGGCAGATACATCCCAAAGTCATTTCTCCTTCAGCGTCATGCGGACGGGAGATAACGGTGGGCCATTACGCAGGAAACGCCCTGGATTTCTGTCCCTTAGGACACTCCAGAGAAGAGATAGGAGGTAAATACCCAGAAATGACAGAGAGGAGGTGAGAGAGAAAGAGAGAGAGAGAGACAGGGGGGCAGAGAGAGGGAGAGACAGAGAGATTAAGAGAGAGAGACATAGAGAAAGAGGGGAGAGAGCGATGGGGGAGAGAGAGTGTAGAGAGAGATAGGGAGAGAGAGATAGAGATGGTGAACGGCACAGTCATCTTAGGATCAGGGCTTGCTACATTGCTAAAGTTGGGCTGTCTCATCAAGTAATGAGTCATTTCACCAGGGGCTGTACTCCTACTGTTGAATGATCAATAATTCACCTTTGCGTGCAAATGGAACACACGCACGCACGCACGCACGCACACGCACACACACACACACACACAAACACACACACACACACACACACACACACACACACACACACACACACACACACAGCTACTGTACCTGTACACTCTTGGGCTAGGCTGTGGTCTTATTTAAAGGTTGTGGGGTAATATGGTAGAGCTGTGGGGAACCCCTCCAGACAGACCTGGACTACTAATAAGATTTAGGGCTGCACAATTAATCGTGAAATAATAGAAATCGCGATTATGACCTCCGCAATTAACTAATCGCAAAAGGCTGCAATTAATGTGATTAATGCTTTGAATTGAGTGTGCTAGGACTACACGGACGAATCACAGGCACTTATGCTGTCTGACCAATCACATGCGTTCCCGCTGAGTGCGCTGTGCGCAGCAATTTCACTGAGAAGACAGATAGCAGTAGGTCAAGACAAGTGTCACAAGAGTACCCGCAGCCGTGAGTAGTGAAAAAATTAGCAAAAACGAGGTCAGCGAGTTGGTAGCAAGAAAAGGATCAACGTCGTGATTTGGGAGAATTTTGGTTACGAAAAAGATGATGTCGCTCAAGCCCAGCAGGTCATATGCAAACTGTGCAGAGCTAAAGCTATTACTTAAGCTATATTTATCGCAATTATTAATCACAATTACCATTTTGAAGCAAATAATCACAATTATTATCATTTGTCATAATCGTGCAGCCCTAATAAGACTATAAACTGTATTTATGCTGCACCATACAGTATATCTGCTATTACAAACTCATAAACCTGTAATTACACACTCATAAACCTGTAATTACACACTCATAAACCTGTCACAGATAAAATGCTCGGCTAAGCTTCCGGAACCAAACTCCTTGCGTTTGTCAACTTACTTGGCCAATAAATCTGATTCTGAATTCTGATTCTGAGTTCACAAGAGTGTGGTGGCTATCGTCATCTAACAATACTGCTGGCATTTGAAATTAGGTGGGCTAGCTTGCAGAAGCTAGCCCAACTTGTGATATTCCTATCCTCCTTACTATTTCTTTTTCTTTCTTTCTTTCTTTCTTTCTTTCTTTCTTTCTTTCTTTCTTTCTTTCTTTCTTTCTTTCTTTCTTTCTTTCTTTCTTATTATTCTCCCCACTTTTTTGAACCTTAACTAGTTCTTCATACTTTGTGCTTTCCTTCCATCCTTCCTTCTTTCCTTCCATCCTTCCTTCTTTCCTTCCTTCCATCCTTCCTTCTTTCCAGCCTTCCTTCCTTCCTTCTGTCCTTCCTTCCTTCCTTCCTTCCTTCCATCCTTCCTTCCTTCCATCCTTCCTTCTTTCCATCCTTCCTTCTTTCCATCCTTCCTTCCATCCTTCCTTCCATCCTTCCTTCTTTCTTCCATCCTTCTTTCTTTTTTCCATCCATCCATCTTTCTTTCATCCATCCATCCATCCATCCATCCATCCATCCATCCATCCATCCATCCTTCTTTCTTTCTTTCTTTCTTTCTTTCTTTCTTTCTTTCTTTCTTTCTTTCTTTCTTTCTTTCTTTCTTTCTTTCTTTCTTTCTTTCTTTCTTTCTTTCTTTCTTTCTTTCTTTCATCCATCCTTCTTTCTTTCTTTCTTTCTTTCTTTCTTTCTTTCTTTCTTTCTTTCATCCATCCTTCTTTCTTTCTTTCTTTCTTTCTTTCTTTCTTTCTTTCTTTCTTTCTTTCTTTCTTTCTTTCTTTCTTTCTTTCTTTCTTTCTTCCTTCCTTCCGTCCTTCCTTCTGTTCTTCCTTCCATCCTTCTGTTCTTCCTTCCATCCATCCATCCATTCTTCCTTCTTTCCTTCCTTCCTTCCTTCCTTCCTTCCTTCCTTCCTTCCATCCTTCCTTCCTTCCGTCTGTCCTTCCTTCTTTCTTTCTTTCTTTCTTTCTTCCATCCTTTCTTTCTTTCATCCATCCATCCATCCATCCATCCATCCATCCTTCTTTCTTTCTTTCTTTCTTTCTTTCTTTCTTTCTTTCTTTCTTTCTTTCTTTCTTTCTTTCTTCCATCCATCCATCCATCCATCCATCCATCCATCCTTCCTTCCTTCCTTCCTTCCTTCCTTCCTTCCTTCCTTCCTTCCTTCCTGCCTTCCTTCCTTCCTTCCTTTCTTTCTTTCTTTCTTTCTTTCATCAGCTATTGAACTCAATAAAACTATGAGTTATGATGAGTGGTCTAATCTATTTTTGAGTGTAGTACTAGCAGTACTTATAACAAACAGCTACTGCTTTTCACTGCTACTGCTTCCAACTTCAACTTCCATACAACACCTCCACAGCTACTGCTCCGCCCGGGGTGGGCTATAGACACATGGTCTCCAATGAGGGGTGCATGGGGATGGCCTGGCAATCACTGACCTGCCCCCCACAACCTCTGACCTGAGGGGGCGGAGTCTCGCCACCACGCCACTATCCACGCCACCGTCCCCACATCTCAGACCCTGAGTGGGCTAGAGACACATGGTCTTCACCGGTGCGGGCGGGTAGATGGCCCGGAGAGGGGTACACTGTCCTTGACCAGCTCTGACCTGAGGGGGCGGAGTCTCACCACCATGCCACTGTCCACGCCACAGACCCCACAACTCAGCCCCTAAGTGGGCTAGAGACGCACGGTCTTCGCCGGTGGGTGCATGGAGATTGCCTGGTCCATAGTAGTTCTAGCAGTAGCTGTTACATACAGCTGCAGCAGCTAGCCCACCTCACATTTTCTCCAGGAAATGTACTTTCTAGTTGGCAGTTGTTGTTGTTGTTGTTTTGATACAGATGAACAATGTAATTCTTTCTATTATTTCTATTTTTTCATTTCCAGTTTTATCCTTTCATTCCTCTGAGGGTAATAACAGGAATCAGTAGCACTGAAGAGGAAACGGTGAAAAAAGCATTGTTGATTTAGAGGTAAACACATAGATTTCCTGTTAAGGGGTTGTTCTTGAATAACTAGAGTAGCAGGGTAGATTCACTGTGTACACTGAGTCCCTTCATCTCAGTGGAGGATGTGCGTCTGTTCTATGAATGGTGTTTAGTAGAACATACAGTACCTTATCCACTGTGACTCATTTTTCTCTGAACAGATTAGCAAATGTAAGTTTTCCCTGCCCTTTCATGCGTGCATGCGCATGTGTGTGTGTGTGTGCGCGTGTGTGTGTGTGTTTGTGTGTACTCAGACACAATCCAATGTGACTGATGAGATTGGACAGACCAGAAGAACAAGAATCCAAACAGCTAGCCCAGGTCAACATGTCTGATAAAAACACACAGTGAGAAGATTGTGAAGACTGTGAAGACCAGGATCTGTCTTTTTTTTAATAACATCATTGATCCACTGACCACAGTGTTTTGTTTGATGGTGCATCTGCTTCACATCCCATCGGAAAAATGTCCTACCGAGAGACAATAGCTCTAGATCTTCTGAACATCCAAGAGCTTTCAGAACCACACAAAAGCAGTTAATCGATCAAAGCTATTATTATCATCTGACACTATAGAGATTAAATTATTTGTGAATTACTAATCAAGTCACGATGCAGTACTTAAACAACTTTTAAAGATTTCATGAGCATTCTCTTTTTTAATTGACACAACGAACAGCTTGTCTAAGAAGATAAGAATGGCAAAGACTGTATCAATGTTGGCTGATATCAATGTTGTTTTACTCACTGTTGGTTCTCTTTCAACCTCCAGATAAAGGCAGCCTTTTGATACAGAGATTAGGGGCCAGTTAGCACACGCACACACAGGCTGTCCCCATAGGCAAGTTGTGTCACCAAAATTAAATAAGATTGACTTTGCAAGTTGTTGCCTCACTGCAAGAAGGTCCTGGGTTGGAATCCAGGTCATTCCAGGTGTCCTTTCTGTCTGGAGTCTACATGTTCTCCCTGTGTTTGTGCGGGTTTCCGCCGGGTGATCCAGTCTCCTCACACCATCAAAGACATGCATGTTAAGGTTAATACTCCTGTCAGTGCCACTGACCAGGCACTGGTAAAGATCTGGACCTGCTGCTCCTACGGGTGAAATGCAGAGGCAAATTTCCCCAAGGGGTTAATAAAGTAGACTTCTTCTTCTTCTTCTTCCAAATCTGAGCTGCTTCGTGGTTGACTGAGCAGAATCAGTTTGATATAGAAGCCTGAACATCCCCTTTTGTTTCCTTATGAAAATCTCCTGCTGCCAATTAGCTGCAAATTCCCTCAGGAATGAGAAATAACACAATACCACTCTATCTCCAGCACTGGAAGTAATATCTGAAGTCAAGACATTGAAAACTTCAGGGGGGGGCAATCTTCCTCTTCTGAAAAGGAGTGGTAATTGGTTAGCTGTGAGCTGGAGATGAAGCAAAAAAGTACCACAGAGCTGCTGTTGAACTGTCAAAAATGGTGGTGATTGAGGCTAATGGCTAATTCACCCGCAGTTGGAAACACTGAGGATTCAATACAACTCTAGAAGCTCTGGTAGAACAGCAACACTTATGTATACCCTTTGCTCAGATATCACCTCAGGATACGACTAAAGCTTGGGACATCACGCTAATTTAGCACACGATGCTAATGTAACTCACGTGGTGAAAGCTGCCTCGGTGTGTCCATGACATGGTGACAGTATAACAATTGATACCACCACTGAGAGCAAGCGCTACAAAATGAGATCCTACATTTGGAATGCAGCAGGCATGTGGTAGCCTAATATAAACCTCTGCATGTGTCGTACATGATATATACTTCCACAGACCTTGGGAATGATTATGCAGCCGGGGGGGCGGGGGTGAATGCAGCTTCAGCGCTACTTACTGTACTCTACCTACTCCCACCCCCCTCCAGGGCTTATCCAAGGGTCGTACAGGCAGGGGTGTTGTTGTCCTCCAGGCCCAAGGCCTACAGTGATGTGCAGGAGGGATGGATGTGTGCAGAGTGGAGGCAGTAGCCTAGCCTTAAACTCTGCAGATTCACTAGGTTGTACGTATGCAACACGGACGGACCCATATATGCACAGAAATATTCAGATTTACAACACAGTGTGTACGCACAGTAGCATAACGCAAACAAGTGAGCCCCCCCGCAGCTAACCCTGAGTGGGACCCCCTCCCTCCAAAAAAAAGCACATTCGAATTTAACAAACCTCACGGATGCCCATGGCTATGTTTTGGAATGGGGCGATCCGCGATTACACGTGAAATTGCACGTAAAGATCTGTTCAGATCTCTCATCACACTAAAGCTTGTTTTATGTTCTCTGCATGAATGCGTGTGTGCGTTCGGTGCGTCACCTCGTGCGCTAGTCATTCATGGTACAACGGCCGATTGCGCAGATTATGTTGCTGTTGCTGTCCGTCTCTCTATGCTTTATAAAAGGCAGCAGCCACGAGAGCATTATGTAAAACGCTGGGATCTTCTCCCCCCCTGCACTGCCGCTCTTTTTGGACATGGACATCTTTTTTTTCGTTTGTACAAATCTGTCACAGATGTTTTTCCACTTGTTAGACAACTCATTCCCATCATCATTAAGTACCTCAGCGATTTCCCTCCATGAATTTAAAGACATTCCTTTTTCTATAGTCCTTCGAGCTTGCATCGTACAGGTGCCGGTATTTGCGAACTTGCTCCGCTAGCATCTCCTTGAATTGATACATATTTGCCAGGCTTGCTTGTTTACAAGAAAACAGATGTGACATGTATGACCGGAAATCCTGCCCTCGTGCACTGAAGTCTGATCAAACCTCCGCGGGATCTGCGTAGCTTGTCGCGTTGTGACATTTTTCTGGATGTGCCAGAGACGGCCTCTGCGTCTGTGCTCTGTCCATTTACGCAGAAGTATAAAACAGCCTTAACACGCCCGAAAGCGCATATCACACCTCCATTAAAAAGCATAGAAAACAGGTGATTTATGAGTTTGAGCTACAGCAATCAAGGGTAGGGTTTATTTTCTTGGCTAGTAGCATAGTCAAGATAGAATGTTGTGAGTTTAAAATGCAGCTGTCGAGCCATCCAACCAATGCCAACAGTCACCAACATATACATTTCCATCTCCAACAAATAAATAGACTACAATTTTCACCCCCTGTGTTCCATGTCTGGTGCGCATGCCTTGCTTTTAAATAATCTCTTTTTGTGACGAATCCAAAAAGATGGCCAACTTTTATTTCAATCTCAATCCCCGCTGCTGTGATAACAATATTATAGCCTAACTGTTCACCTTATTTATTTATGTAGCCTATGTTGTAAAAGATGAATGGTTGTGAACTCCATGAACTCGGCCAGGTATATTGCCATTAATTTAAACAGTTCCCTTTGCCTCCCAACCACCACCTCATCTACTTCGTGCTGCTGCATTTTAGGTTATGGCAGTTTTGGAGTGCAATCAACTTTTACCAAGAAGACAAAATTAAGTCCATCCATTCACCCAATAGCGATAAGGCCTGTCATATTACTTGGTTCACCACATCATCGGGTCGTCCACAGACGGGCTCCCATCTTCCTAAATTACTCTTCATTTTCTCAAGTAATTCAAACTCCATATCCAATTCCTATTTTGATTTTTGATCATTGATTCACACACGAACAAACCAATTCCTAGGCTATTGTTCAATGATTACAGATCAGAGGATTGGTGATATAAACCCATTCAATACCTCTTGTCATGGGAGCTACAGGTATAACATGAGGGAATGTAGGACATAAAATAAACTGATTATAAGGACTATATCTTGGAACATTTGGACTATATATTGGAACATTTGGACTGAATTAGAATATTGAATAGAGAATATTATTCAAAATGAAAGGGCAGGAGAGCTGGGAAGTTCAGACAGGTGTGATGAAGGAGCTATTTGGTCGGGAACACAAACAGGGGAACACGTGATGGAAGAGGGGTATACATTTACGAGCGCTTTTAAGTGTGGGTTGGGTGGGTCAAACAACTTGCTGAGACAACACCGAGTGCAAAACTAGCTAGCGAAACTAGCAAACAACAATGTTTTACAAGCAACTAGCAAACAACACTACTACTACTACTAGCTAGCCAATTAGTGATTGTGTGCTCCAACGGGTATCAGAACTAGTGAATATTATCATGTGCTTTTGACCCATGATAAAACAACAACAACAACAACAACAACAACTGGTTACTATGAATTATCAATGTAGAATGCATGTATTGTAATTTCAATCATCCCAAATAAATGTATACATTTTAGATTATATTATATTATATTCCAATTTATTGTCATTATACAGCACAAGTACAGTACAACGAAAAGACGTTTGGCATCTAACCAGAGTGCAAACGTAACAGTAAAGTGCAATAACAATACAGTACAATAACAAAAACAGTAAAGTATAGTGCAATCGGGTACAGTGTTGAAGTACTATTATATAAATATATGTATACGATAGGTGAAAGGTATGTACAGATATAGTATATACAGGCAAATGCAGGTATGTACAGGCGTATGTATATGCAGATATGTACAGACAGTAAATAAGAATGGTAGATATAAATATATGTATTGGATATGTACAGCAGTATTATACATGAGCTATATGCAAGTATATCAGTGGGGTATTCCAGAGTGTTGTTGTTCAGAGTTAATACGGAAGGGGTCGGTGGGGGGTGGTGTCACTGAGGAGGGGACTGTCATTGTGATGAGGAGTTCAGAGAGATGACAGCTGAGGGGAATAAGCTGTTCCTAAATCTGTTGGACCTGGAACAGAGTTTCCTGTAGCGCTTCCCAGAAGGGAGGAGGACAAACAGTCTGTGATTGGGATGAGAGGAGTCCTTGACGATGCTACGTTCCTTCCTCAGACATTGTTTGTGGTGGACGGACTCAACAGCAGGGAGTGATGTGACAGCGTTGCGTTGGGCGGTGTTTACCACCCTCTGCACTGCTTTCTGGTCTGAGGCTGTGCAGTTGCCAAACCAGACTGAGATGTCATTGGTGAGAATGCTCTCTGTGGCACACCGGCAGAAGTTCACCAGGATCTGAGGAGATCGGTGGGCTTTCCTCAATCTCCTCAGAAACCATGAAATCATAGCTGTTGATAAGTCTTGATATGAATATTCAAAGCTGTTGATGACTACTATATATTGTACAGAAGATGCTTATAACACATTATAAAGCTACAGAAGTGAATGATCATAGCCAGGTATTTTGGCAGTGACTCTCAGGACTCATCCATGTTCATGTTCTTACTGTGTGTGTGTGTGCTTATGTGCCTGTGTTTTAGTGTTTTATTTTCTAACATACTGCCCCTGGATCTGCCCTCCTATTGTGTTGGCGTGGCTGTTCTGAATCAGCCCCGTGCTGGGAGTCCAACGGGGCAACGTTTTCAGCTTCAATCAGGAGGATAAAGTGCCGCTGACGCAGGTGTTCTGTACAAAACCAACTCGCTGTGCTGCCCTGATCCCAGGGACATCCTGGTGTGCTGTCTGTCTTCTCCCTACTACTCTTCATTTGTTAAAACCATCCCAATCTGTGTGTGTGTGTGTGTGTGTGTCAGTGACTGTGTGTTTTTGTCCGTTGTGTGTTTGTGTATGTGTGTGTGTCCATGTGTGTGTTTTGTGTGTGTGTACTTTTATGTGTCTCTTTCCTGTCATCCATTTTACATCAACTACCACCTGTACCCAACACATCCGGAATGCCTATTTGAATCCTGTCCAGACAATGGAAATACTACCATGAACAGATACGGTACCTTCGATTGTTTTCTGGTCAGCCCATTCTTCGTGTGTTCTTATTGTTAGATATGATGAATGACTCATTTGTTATTGTGACATAAATCTGCAATACTGCATATAAGAAAAATGTTGAATAACCAATCAATCACTGACATGAGTATAATTTTTTAAATAAATAAATCAAGTTTTACCTCTCTCCGCTCGCTGAATATCTCCTGTTCAACCTCCACAACCAGACTTCGGTGACGATAGATGGAATTATGCCTAATTTACCCGGACTGGGGTGTGAGGAGCTGGCCTTGAAATACACACACGAGCAGCTCAGTGTTTCACTGGCTGGAGTTAAGTGCTGGAGTGATGGGAAGCCTGTGTGGTCCCTCCGGGAGAGCGGTCTCTGGGCCAGAGTTGGGCTGCTGGGGTCTCTGCTGAGGGAAGCTGGGTCCGATGGGGTCTCTGCTGAGGGAAGCTGGGTCCAATGGGGTCTCTGCTGAGGGAAGCTGGGTCCAATGGGGTCTCTGCTGAGGGAAGCTGGGTCCAATGGGGTCTCTGCTGAGGGAAGCTGGGTCCGATGGGGTCTCTGCTGGGGGAAGCTACGTCCAGGTCTGGGGTCTCTGCTGGGGGAAGCTACGTCCAGGTCTGGGGTCTCTGCTGGGGAAAGCTACGTCCAGGTCTGGGGTCTCTGCTGGGGGAAGCTACGTCCAGGTCTGGGGTCTCTGCTGGGGGAAGCTGGGTCTGGGGTCTCTGCTGGGGAAGCTGGCTAACTAGTTGAGCTGGCTAGCACTAGGTCAGGGATTTCCCTTCAGTGGGAGGGGGGGGGGGCACTGGGTCAGGGAATCCCTTCAGTGGGGGGGGGGGGCACTAGGTCAGGACATTCCCTTCAGTGGGGATGGGGGGGCAGGTAGGCTAGTCTTGCAAATAATGACCCAGCAAGATCCCAGTATTTGTGAACATTTGTCTTTAGATGTGACGGTCTTTTAAGTCTTCTAGTGTATGGTAGGCATTAATCTAAATATTGTCTTATTTAGAATAAGATCAATAGTCGGATTATTGCTGTCCATATAAACACAGTGTATCCATGCTTATGTGTCCACAGAATATATCACAGAAATGATATAATATTGGCCTTTCTTGATGTCTTAAAAAAGAGGCCTAGTTTTCCTCGAAACACCACTGCTCAGAGCCCTTCTGTACCGGCAGTCATTGAGAAACCTCCCATCAGGCCGCGCTTTGTGTGCACATAAAGCATGCATATTGGACGCTGCTTCAGTAGTAGTGCCACTCTAACAATTCTACTGGTCCCAACTGGCCACCCCTATTAAAATGTTCAGGGGGCGCCACTGAATCCCTTGCTACAAATATTCATGCCTGTTTGAGTTTTTCAATTTGATCCCTCTTCATTATTGCTAGTAGCCATGCAAACTGCTTTGTGTTAAAGCTAGCCATCTGAGCCAAGGGCCAGCAGTTTATTTTAAGAGTTGTAGCTATTGTTTGGCAAATCACTTGCTTGTTGTTATTCATGAAAAAAATGGCGAGGATAGACTTTTACTACTGTAGCTAGCACCCACTAGGATAAGCTAACGTTACTGAGTTAATCGTTAGCGCGTTTATATCCCAGCAGAAGCTATTCAACGTGATGGAAAACACAGTGACACGTTGCAGAAGTATACATGTCTTTTTCATGGTCATGTAAATACACTTTATTGCAGAATTCCCAATCATGAATTATCTGACAAACAAGAACGTGCAGGCGTCATCCAGCCTCAATCATACAGTACAGTACACGTCAGGCCAGATGGACCAATCCTGTCCTGATAAAAGATTGTGACCGTTTTTAACAGATGAATGTGGTTCAACAATATGGTAACGCTGTGTTTCCAGTAGGACTGTGTTTACAAGCACACAATTTATGCATGTCACCACCCCATTAGGAAGGGCCGCCCTAATGACGTTGGATTTGTTTTGCATTGCAGTTTGTTTGTTTTTACTCTCAAATTGTTTCCACCTACAACCAGAAATCAGGATGTCTTCAGTCTATAGTTGAGCACAGCGTTTAGAGACTGACTCGTTTTAAGACTGACTACCTTTTAAGCATTTGGGTGCCATTTAAGAGGCGAGGACAGGTCTAATTTACTGTCCACGCCACGATAAAAGCCTGTCACACACACACACACACACACACAAGTACATACAAACACAGGCACACACACACACACACACGTACGAGTACAGGCAAACACAGATGCCCTCTGTGGCACTCCCAGGGAAAGGGCTGACCAACAAAGCTCTTAAAGGTACAGTAGTGGTTCAGATCTGAAGCTGATATATACAGTATCATTACATCCTGACAGCAATAAATAGTGTTCTGACACTAAAACTAAATAAATCCATAATCTGTCGAAGTCGCAGGACTGTAATAAGTGTGTCCAGTCTTTCAAGTTGCCAACTTGAAATGATTGGACGGCCTAACTGCCTATCAACCTATCTACCTGCCTAGCGAATGTCATTTGTTTTCTCCTAGTTTGGAGGAATGGATTTAGAGGGAGGCCTGAAGGGAGGGGCGGGGATTTTGTCAGTTGCATTTTCCAAAATCTTTCAATTTTTTTTTCAAAAGTCTAACAGGAAATCACAAACCACATACTGAGCCTTTAAAATGGCAGCACCACAGACAGAGACCAGGACACAGCTTGCAGTAAGCCATCGAAAGGCTCTTTAAAGCAATACATCGCGATATTTTGACCTTTACAAACATGTCTGGTGCTAATTCTCCAATTAGATTTACTAAAAGTAAGCTGAATCGTCCAAACAGTCTACTCAGAAAGATAATACATTGACATTTATTACCTTTTAAAACTTGTGCCCCTGGGACGCAGCATTCAGTCGAAGTGCGCATGCGCAATGTTGTGCTTAAACAACACAGTAGTAGCTAACTATTCCGGCCTCTATGGATATCATGCGTTTTTTAGCTCAATGATATCATGGCGGAGGGGAGAAAACCGAAGCAAAACATCACGGAGGAAGCCAGAAAAAGAAAAAGAAAATCTGATAATGTTACGACAGTACGACAGTGCACTTACTCGCAGAGCCTGTGGGGGCTCAGTTCCGAGAAAACCGGAGAAAACACTATGTATTGCTTTAATGGAAACAAAATCTAATTACAAATCAAAAAGTACTATTAATAAAAGAATCAAAGATAACTAGTGGCATGCCTCTACCTCGTCTCCAGTTCTGGCCTGGATTTAAATTGAAAATTTTGCATGTGTGTGGGATCAGCCCAGGTGTGATCACTCAGATCCCAACCACCAGCCTGAGGGCTAGTTCCAGGGCAGGCGTCCATTTTGTGAACTATTCCCAGTGTGGCCATTTTGGGCACCGAAAGCCCCAGAGTTGCCACAACACACACACACACATACATTCAGCTTTCATACAGTTTTGCTGGGTTCAAAATCTTGAATAGCATACACACACACACACACACACACACAGACATTCAGCCTTCATACAGCTTTGCTGGGTTCAAAATCTTGCATACTCTATTTGGAGAGTTTACTCTATTACCCTAAAGAGCGTGTGTCAGTGGGCTATGCAGTGAGATGGGTTCACCTTCAACTCCCCACTGATTCACTCTGAGGTAATTCCCTGGGAAAATCACCATAGAATCTGAAGGGGAGAGAGAGAGAGAGAGAGAGAGAGAGAGAGAGACTCAACAATATTCTATGCCACTGTCATTCAAATGATTTACAGTGAATTGTACTGTAACTGGAAATCAGTCTCTGGAAGGCTGCCAAAACATTGAAAGATATCATGATACATAATGGCATAGTTTTTACTTTTGTGAATCAGCCTACAGCTGGCTGGGCTCCACACAAAATATTTTCGTACTTCAATGACCAGAGAAATTGAAAATACTGATAAGAAGCCCAGCGGTCAGGTGAGAGGGCGGTTGATGGAATCAAGCATCAGACCCCGGTAGATGATACAGGTAGGATGGTATAGGGAGATCAGCTGCATTATTCAGTATATCAGAAACATGAGACCCACCAGCGGTCTTCTCATTAACAGCAGACCCATATTGCAGTGCCTAGATCCTGTCAATTTGGGTTGATTTGCTGCTGACTTTCAAGGAAAAATAATTTCCGTAACAAATGAGGACAGTCCAGCCTTGCCCCGAACAGCGAAATCAAATTAACCCGCCCACCCCCAAACTGTAGAGTAATCAACGTGTATATCTTCCCTGAGGAGCCATTAAAGGAGTAGTAAAGGGAAAATGCATGTTTAGCCCTGTTTTAAGGTTACTTATGATCATATCCAATGGTTCAGATCAAAACGTTGACAAAACTAGCACTTTTGAGAAAGTCTGATAATTGCTCTACCACCGTTTTGGTCATACAATGTGGATGTGGGTGGGCACCTTGAAAAATCACTCAAAAAACATGCTAAACTCTCAATTTCAAAGACAAGAAACTCACCGAGGTGTTAGTTGGCGTTCTGACATATAATTCGCCGTAAAGTAAGATTCTAGTTCATCTGGAAAGGCTTTTTTAAATATTTAGCATAGAACATTTAGTCGCAGCACATACGTGTGTAAACGTCCGCAAACTAGGTAGCCTAGCATAATAAACAATAACAATAGCTACCGTAAGTAGTTCCGCTTCAGAATCCCCTCTGCGGATTGATCTACACATCTACAACGGTCGCTTCAATACAAGTCAATGGATTTCATAAAATTATCTATAAAACCCTACAGGATTCATACTTTGCGGCGAATTTGATGTCAGAACACCAACGGATACCAATTATCCCCTCGGTGAGCTTCTTGTCTTTGAAATCGAGAGTTTAACATGTTTTTGAATGATTTTTCAAGGTGCCCACCCACATCCACATTGTATGACCAAAACGGTGGTAGAGCAATTATCAGACTTTCTCAAAAGTGCTAGTTTTGTCAACGTTTTGATCTGAACCATTGGATATGATCATAAGTAACCTTAAAACAGGGCTAAACATGCATTTGAAATGCACTCTAACTTTTGAGCTGTTAATTTTGCATTTTTACCCCTTTTCTAACTTGTCGCTATGCCTACAGTTTTAACAGCTCATACACATATTATATATCGAAATGTTCACACAACTGTGCTGATTCGTATAATGTAGGTATCTAAGCTGTGTGACTTACCGTTTTTGAGGTATTTTTACCCTTTTTCTAACTTGTCGCCATGCCTACAGTGTTTAAGCTATACGGACATATTATACATAGAAATGTTCTGCACGTTCTCAGGATTCCTATGGTGTCAATATATAAGCTGTATCATTTATAGTTTTCACGATAGAGCTGTCTGAAGCAGACAATGTATAGGATCAGAGTGTCAGTTGGGATTAGAGTGGTGGCAGCTGTTGCTTTTTTGAATTTGTGTGCATGTGCAGCCTCTCTTAAAGGTACAGGCACCCTTTTATAACTAATGTGGTAGCACAGAACTCAGCCAAAGTGGAATAGAGACACATGATCTTCACTGGTGGGGGCCGGTGGGTAGCCCAGAGAGGAGTACACTGATCCCTGACTGGCTATGACCAAAAGGGGCAGAGCCTCGCCACCATGCCACTATTCATGCCACAGAACCCACTTTTCAGCCTCTGAGTGGGCTAGAGACACAGTCTTCAATGGTGGATGCATGGAAATTGCCTGGAGGTCACTGAACTGTCCCCGACTAGCTGTGACCCAAGGGGGCGGAGCCTAACCAGCACGCCACTATCCACGCCACGGGCCCCACAACTCAGCCCCTGAGTAGGCTAGAGACACACGGTCTTCACCGGTGGAGTCAGGTAGGTGGCCCGGAGAGGGGTACACTGTCCCCGACTGGCTCTGACCTGAGGGGGCGGAGTCTCACCACCACGCCACTATCCACGCCACGGGCCCCACAACTCAGCCCCTGAGTGGGCTAGAGACACATGGTCTTCACCGGTGCGGGCGGATAGGTGGCCCGGCGAGGGGTACACTGTCCCCGACCAGCTCTGACCTGAAGGGGTGGAGTCTCGCCTCCACGCCACGGACCCCACAATTCAGCCCCTGAGTGGGCTAGAGACGCATGGTCTTCGCCGATGGGTGCATGGAGATTGCCTGGTAGTAGTTCTAGCAGTAGCTGTTACATACAGCTGCAGCAGCTAGCCCACCTCACATTTTCTCCAGGAAATGTACTTTCTAGTTTAGATCGAGCTAGCTAACCACCTTTAGCTCAATTGGCTCAGTTGCTGGTTAGCATTATGTTATGAGAGGCGGAGTCCCAGCCCAGCTGATAACCCTCCGTTGCAGGTTGGGGGGATGCAACGGTCGGCTAGGATCCCGCCTCTCATAGCTAACCAGCAACTGGTCACGTAGGGCACATGTTCAATCCACACTAGTCACGTAGCTTTCCGTTGCCCTGAAGGTCCACCCGTCTGTGAGTGCAACAGAGGATGCCTGGGATAATTCACTGACAACTTTTGCCTTTTCCTGCTCATAAATATTTGGCACGATCTTCTCAGCAAAGTGGGTGCGCAACGGAATCTCGTAACGTGGCTCAAGCACATCCAGCATAATGTTTAAACCCATCGTTTTGCATAACGGAGTATGGCCTCATGTCTGCAGCATTTTGTAATAGCTTTAGCCCGGTTGGATTCTTTAGCTAAGGGTTGCTTAAATGCCGTGGTGATGAGCGGTTGTTGAGCAGGAGGTTTTTCAAGCTCTTCAGTAGCCATGTCTACCGCTGGCAGCGCCTGACTAGTGTGGATCGAACATGCGCCCTACGTGACCACGTCGCCTACATCCTTTTTTGTTTTATTATTTTTTATAAACCTATCCGCGGACCACGTGCGAACCGTAGAGATTTTCTGTAACTAGATAACAGAAACATCTAGCCTAGATCTGCACCCCCCCCCTCTTGTCCTCCCATCGTTTCTTTCCATTCTCTCCTTCCTCATCTCTTCTTTCTCTTCCTCTTCTGTCGTTTTTTATTATTATTATTATTTTTAGACCTGTCACTTCTTTCATCCAGTCTCCTGCCGTAGAAGTGCAGCATCAGAGATCAGACCTGGGCTCTCTGCTCAGCCTCTTTCCCTCTTCTCACTGCTCAACACACCATCTATACCCACAGACCTCCTCTATCACTGCTCAACACACCATCTATACCCACAGACCTCCTCTATCACTGCTCAACACACCATCTATACCCACAGACCTTCTCTATCACTGCTCAAAACACAATCTATACCCACATACCTCCTCTATCACTGCTCAACACACCATCTATACCCACAGACCTTCTCTATCACTGCTCAAAACACAATCTATACCCACAGACCTCCTCTATCACTACTGAATAGTGGTGCAACGGATCATCGTTGATCCGTGATTGTAAGGAAAGCAGAAGCACTTTAAATTAAAATAAAAAAATTGTACACATCAGAAATGTGTTTAATAAATGCTATGGTGTTTTCTCCAAAGTACAAATCTTCTTCCTCTTTAAATTTTGTGTTTTAAAACTGTGTTTAATACCATGATATACCGTACCGTGGATCTTGATACCGTGATATTACCGTACCGTGAGTTTTTGATACCGTTACATGCTTAGTTGTTGTACACTGGTGCCCATGTAATGGCCGCAGCTCTAACAAGCTAGTCAGCTGGCTCCTTCTGACATTCCAAACAAATATATAGGTTCAAAGAGATTTGCTGAGTCATTGGCGAGCCATCTCTTGTTCGACCTTAATAAATTCCAGCTGAGGTAAAAAGAAAACAAACACCAAAAGCACTCTCGGCGTGGTAAGAAAGCTAAGAGTTTTTCTGAGTAAAGTTAAACAAACTTTATTGAAAGAAAATTCACACTAATGTCCACCGAGGGAGGACAAAAAGATGAAACCATCTCATTCCTCTCCATTTTCTTTGTTCCTTCCTCCCACACGTCCACTCTATACAAACACTACATTGCTTTCTCAGGAGACACTGAAGGTAAAAGCTTTCTTCACAGTCTGTCAGTCAGTGTCAGCTCCTCACTTTTCTCTCCTGTCTGAGTCTATCAGGGCTCATTAAGAATCCAAGGACCCCTCTGTCTCAGTCCATCTTCTGCACATCACTATCGACAGGCTCGGATGCTATTGATCGGATTACCAGTCTTGAAAGCCTGTCTGTCTGTCCCTCTGTGTCGATCCCACACTTTCACTCTCATAAACTATTAATGCAGGTTCCGCGCTGCGGAAGGGAAGAACAACAGTCAGAGATGTGGGTTTGGTGCTCACAATTATTGTATTATTCAAAGTATTATTGCGTTACAAATATGTCGGTGTGTTTAGAGTGTGTGAGGGAATTAGGATGTCAGTGTGTTGAGTGTATGATGGACCCCCGGGCTATTTATGATTTCAAATCCCATATGGTATATGTCTATGTTCATTAGTGGACTTGTAGTTACACCGGCAAACCCCTGGGTGGAGCAGTTGAATTGAGCTGTGCCTGAGTGGGTGTGGAGGTGAAAGGTCACGCCACCAGGTAACTGGAGGGGAAGTAGGAGAGTGTGGACCAAGCTCCCAGGATTCAAAATCTAAAGTGAAGGCCTATTGAACCGCGCCATCTTGGCTAGATTTGTAGTCATTTTGCTATTTCCGGTGACTTTTGTACTTGCGCAGTTGTGCTTTTCTGTCCTACGCGCGTCCACGCACGTTCCCGGCTCTCCTCGCTTTGATTTAGCAATGAAAACCGGCTTGCATATTAACCTGTTTTTGTAAAATATATCCATTGGAGAAATTATTTTTTCATCCAGGCATCTTTTAACAGGTTAATTATAGCTGAAGATGTTTTGTTTGCTAGTAGATGGTATTCATTCCGTTCGCGATAACGTTATTGCAGCCAGGCTAAATTCCTCCAGGGAGCCAGTGACAAGCGAGTTGAAAAGCTTCACTCCCCGCCAGCAGGAGCTTTGGCCGCTGCTACCGCATCTCGGATAACCCGCTGAGTTCGTGGCTGCTATTTCACATTCGCCCTTGATCAATCCCAATACCGATCCATGGTAATAATGAATCAATCGTTCAGATCGGCAGTGCTGCATGCATGTTACAACATCATTGTTAGCTTTATTAACATAACCATAGACTACATTTATCTCTCTAACGTTAGGCTATCCATCTTACACCAGTCGGCCATTCGATAGCTAGAAGCGGTCAACGCCAACGTTGACCGTGGAACGCGTAGGACAGAAAAGCACAACTGCGCAAGTACAAAAGTCACCGGAAGGCCAGAAAAGCACAACTGCGCAAGTACAAAAGTCACCAAAAATGGTCAAATGACTACAAATTTGCCAAGATGGCGCGGTTCAATAGGGCTTCATTGTTGATAGCGGTCAGTGAATGGAGTGGCTGTATCCAGTTCTATTAATACATCCATGGTGTGGACGATTCTGAAGAACGCTGGGCTTCTGACTGCTTCGGGAGTAGAAACCGTTTTGAGCTGCTTTCTGCACCAGGGATTGTACTACTGATCTTTCCAGAATGAACCGTTTTTAACCCATACCCTGAACCGACTGCAAGAGGAACGCGACTGGGCTGGCCGCCGCCACCGAGTTGGTGGGCGTCGGTCGGTCACGGACGCCAGAGAAGTCATAGACCGGGAAGGCATGCCTCTCTCCTCCAATCTTGCTTATATGGGTGATGCCGGGTAGTAATCAATGTAATTGTGCTCCGTGGAGGGAATGGGGATCCTAGAGCATGCTATCATCCCCCTTTTAACAACACTGCTAGTCTAGCAATAGGTAGTGTAGATAGTAGGGGTGTGCCCGAATACGGTATTCGGATGAGCACAAATAGTAGGCCTAGCTTTTTCCCGAATAGTAAATTCGTACGAATACTGTAAAAAAAAAAATATTCGGGAGGGGGGAGAACAGTCAAATACTGTATGAGCGAGTGATACACGTTCTGTCTGCTTGTTGATATGACACGACGAGGGAGAGAGAGAGAGAGAGACAGGCGCACGCGCTTGCAGTTGCAGTTGCAGTCTAGACAACGCGGAGAGGGAGAGAAAGTTTGGAGCGCGCTGATGGAGCCAGATAGTAGGCAGGCAACGAACGTAAGCCGCACCGAGAGCTTTTGTCCCTAGTTAACTGGTTTATTGAGACAGTTATTAGATTTTGTTTTGTTATCGTAGCCTACCTGCTACAATAGCCTACCTGCTGCAATAGCCTATGTGAACTGTAGCGTTTGTTTGAGCAGAGGAGGACCGGTAGCTAGCTTGTTAGCTCAGTGTATATCTAGCTAACGCTAGCTATTTCAGCTATGCATGCTCAGCCTCTCACTAGCCGATATAATATCCGGCTATTTTGAAATATGAAATAATTATGAAAGTATATTTTAACAACTGAAACACAACTGATCAAATGTTGATCCATGCCATTCAGTTATCAGCACAACAGAGTAGTGTAGGCCTATCTTATAAGATAGGCTATAATCAAAGTCCTTATCTCTGATATAACAATAATAAACTAGGCTATTTAAACAGATAAAAAAAGAAAGAATAAGTTCACTACAATGCACTACTTACCCATGGTTTAAGCACTGTTGAAACTTGAGTAGGGTATAGGCCTACAATTAGGCCTATAGTCATTTTCCTTGGCTTATTGGCTATAGCCTTTTATAATTAATTTCAATTTTATTTATAGTAATACATGTTTATTGCTGGGTTTGTGAAAACCATTACTAGTAGGCTACACCACGCTGCCTGTGTCACATGGTTGCAGATAATATATTAGATATTATGACACGGGAGAAATAGAGCTACTATAGCTGTTCTAGCAAAGTTGCTATGAGGACTTATATTTTGATTTAGAAAAATGTTTTTCAGTTTCTAACTAAATGTAGAATGCCCCCCAGTTAAGGGTGGTGGGGTTCTGATCATGTCGGCATACAGGATGATGATGATGATGGAGGAATTATACTTCATAATTAATGATAATAATAATATATATAAACAGCAATTCTGATGCGTTGAAAGCACAGCAATTGCAATGCCAATTAATATTAGGCTAAAGAAATGACATTTCCCCTCAGTTTAAACCGTTTTGAACCGACTTCCGGTTTAAGCCCCGCCCACTTCCGAATCCGAATAATTAGCTGTCAAATACAAATACAACTAGTGGGCTCCCGGCACACCCCTAGTAGATAGCCAGCTGGACCTGCTGCCACGGTGTGCGGCTATACTTGTCGTGGATGTGAGCGGAACAGAGTGAGGGGAAAAGGGTTCAGCTGTGGAAATGGAATATTGACATCCTCAACTATATTTTATTTTCCCTTTGTCCTGATAAGTGTTGGGATGGTTTCAGGGGCCGCTGTCGCTGTCTGGGATCGGAGAGAGAAGTAGCACATGAGCAATTAATCTTGTTCAGGGCAGAACTGTCGAGATGAATCTGAATTAACATCACGGTACAGGACCTTTCCCCAGAACAGATAAGATACAAAGATAGTGCAGTGCACAGACATGTGGAATGATGGGAATGGCTGACTGGTGACAGGGGAGGCAGAAAGAGAGAGAAATGAAAGTGTGAAAAGAGAGAAACATAAAGAGAGAAATGGGCAGACCTCCGTTCTCTGAGAGAATGTGAGAGAGACAAAAAGACAGACAGACAGAGATAATGGTAGAAAGAGAGAGGGAGAGAGAGAGAGGTGAGAAGGGCTGATATACCAGTAAATACCAGTAGTGATGAAGAGGACTTTGTCCAGATCTTAATGGTGTCTATTGATAGAGGAAGAGAAGAGGGTCTATAATGTCCATAGTCATCTGGAAGGAGTAAACACCTCTTCAATCTCCTCAACGAGGAAAGGAGGACACCTAGGTTTGCTCTCTTTCTATTTATCTTTCTGTTCCTTTCTCTGTTGGAAAATTTATCTTTGTCTGCTTTTCCTTCTCTATCCATCTCTCTCTCTCTCTGTCTCTCTCCCTCCCTTCCCAGGCTGCGGTTAAGATCTGTCCCGTCTCATTATTCAGTAGTCAGACAGACAAAGACAACCCCCCCCCCCCCCCACACACACACACACACAGCCTACATGTTTGCTTGGTTTAACATGTTGAATAGCATTACTCTATTTGTAGAGAGTGTGTCAAAGGGCTCTGCAGTGAGATGGGTTCACATTCAACAACCACTAATTCACTCTGAGGTAATCAGAGAAACAGTACTGCACTGTATGCCTCTAGATACTGTAGATCATTGGCATTCAAATTATGCTGATGATGCTGCATGAACAAATCAAAAATCAGATGGAAAGGATAGGAGAGGAAAGAGGAGAGGAAAGAGGAGAGGAGAGGGGAGAGGAAAGGTGCAGAGGAGAGAAGAGGAGAAGGGAGAGGAGAGTTGAGGAGAGGAAAGGAGAGGAGAAGGGGGCAGCGGAGAGAAGAGGAGAGGTGAAGAGGAGTGGAGAGAAGAGAGGACAGGAGAGGAGAAGGGATGAGAGAAGAGATGTGAGGAGAGGAGAAGGGAGGGGAAGAGGAGAGGTGAAGAGAGGACAGGAAAAGGGGGGAGAGAAGAGGAGACATGAGGACAGGAGAGGAGAAGGGAGGAGAGGAGGAGACGTGAGGACAGGAGAGGAGAAGGGAGAAGGAGAGGAGACGTGAGGACAGGAGAGGAGAAGGCAGGAGAGGAGGAGACGTCAGGAGAGGAGAAGGGAGGAGAGGAGACGTGAGGACAGGAGAGGAGAAGGCAGGAGAGGAGGAGACGTGAGGACAGGAGAGGAGAAGGCAGGAGAGGAGGAGACGTGAGGACAGGAGAGGAGGAGACGTGAGGACAGGAGAGGAAAAGGGAGGAGAGGCGAGGAGAGGGTCAGACGTGACCATGTTTATCTCTTTTCATTCTCCTCGCGACACTCAAAGCTCCTGGGTAGAAAGACCTGGAAGCCACGGCGTACAGACATTAGAGATTAACGCAGGGGGAGGGATGACAACGGTGTTAGCTCTGGAGGACACGGGTTCGGCTTACGAGAACAGAGGCTCGGCATTCAGCCGTACAGAGAGACAAAAAGGGACGATACGGGCTGAGGCACACAAGTCTGTCTCTCTGTTCACCCTTCTCTATCTCTCCCTCCCTCTCTCGCTCTCTCTCTCTGTCTCTCTCTGTGTGTCTCTCTCTCTCTCTCTGTCCCTCTGCTCTAGGTCACCGCTCCCCACGTTAGTAGAAATATGTTATAGCCTTCACCTCTACAAGGAAATATAACGAGACAGACTTGAAACATGGGGGGAAAAACAAACATAACGTGTGTCCCAGTGATTGTGTGCGTGTGAGTGCAACGTTTGTGCATCTCAGCGGAGCTTACAAGCTTACACGCCTCCCCGAACACACGGCAACACGCTGTACATACGCGTGCTTCGTTAGAGGTTCCAGGAGCTCTTCGGCATGAGCGTTGTTCCACCCGCTGAGCTGTGAGAGGACTAACAACAGTTTGACGCTGCTGTGGTGATCCTCTGCCCCCCCACCCCCCAAAAGGACGGACTTGGCTGTATGGCCTACTTCACACCTCCTACAGCCGAGCGGTGCGTTCTGTTCTGCGCAGGCACTGAAAACACTGCAGCGAAGGAGTGAACGACCGTGTGGCAGGGATGGAGGGAGTCAGAGAGAAAGGGAGAGAGAAAAAGAGAGAGAGCGAGGGGGAAGGGCGATGAGGCAAACAGAGGAAAAGAAAATCAGTTGAAGTTAATAGGAAAAGGATGTGTGTGGGGTTGTTCTTGTATCATCCATCAGGCTATCAGTGGAGGAGATGCTGGAGGGGGCTGTGTGTGTGTGTGTGTGTGTGTGTGTGTGTGTGTGTGTGTGTCTGTGTCTGTGTGTGTGTGTATGCGTAGATCCGTGTCTGTGTGTGTGAGCGGCTCTACATCTGCACTAGGGAGTGTGACTGGGTAAAGTTCACATTCATTAATCATACCCTGACGTGTGACCTTCACTGCCCTCTGACCTCCTCCATCACCTCCCCCTCCAGGCACCATACAACCCTCCTCACCCCCAATCCTCACCCCACCCTGCTTGCTGCACACACAGCCTTTATGCAGTATATCTGGATCCAAACACCAAACAGCTCAATCCAAAAGACCAGGCAAGGAGGGATTCCGATGAACAACGTGAATGAATTGCAATAATTATGATAGATTGTTTTCCATTTTTGGGATGCTGGACTGGACAGTGGGGCTGATGAAGCTGAAATTACGCAGATTCATGTGAATTGGCCACAATGATGCAGCCCACGCATACACGGTCAAGCCATGTACTGGTACTAGGTTTTGACCAAGTCTTGTTCCCCAAATTATCCGCAAGGGACCCTATTCCCTTACCCCAGAACAGCAGCACAGCATTTTCATTAATCTAGACTACAGGTTCTATGAGAGAGAGAGAGAGAGAGGGAGAGGGAGATGGAGAGAGAGAGAGAAAGGAGAACAGGTGTTGTCATGCTACAGTAGGCTGTTGAGGTGATATTAACACAATAATATCTGCTGGTGTACAGCTGTATCTATCCAAATCTTCAACACCTTGCAAATTAGCCTTCACTGCCAATTAACCGACCCTCCTCCCCCCTCTACCTGTCTCCCCCCCCCCTCTAATCTCTCTTATTACCTCTCTCTCCCATTGTGTGTATCTCTCTCTCCCTCTCTCTTGTGTTTCAGTGGAGAACGGAAACCTACCGGTGTGCACGGCTCTCTGAAGCGCCGTTCCTTTGCAACGTCTGCCAAAAACATGACAGGAGGGACCCGGCGTTCTGTTAGGAGCAAGGACTGGTTAGCGTGCGCTCTTCTGCTAATATTACAATAACAATACGATAATCCGCCATCCGACAACAGCGGGATTCATTCAGATTTAGCGCGCTACCATCAAGGTGCTGTAGATGCACACGCACAGAAACACACACACACACACACACACAAACACACTCACACACACACATTACAAGCTGCCCACTGTTACCCTGCATTGTGTTCTTCTGAAGCTATATATAGTACAGGATGAGTCTACCCACACCATCCTTGTCCGAAAACTCACACCTCCAGTCATCCATTGTATCATCACGGATGTCTGGAGGCTGGCGAGGGCGCTGCTGACGTCAGACAAATTCAACTGTCAAGGTAACGGCAGAGTCTTCTCCAACTCAGGAACCGCACAGCCTATTCCAAGGTAATGGTAGTGTTCTCCGATGCAGGAACCGTATACCCTGTTCCAAGTTCACGGTTAGTGTTCTCCAACTCCAGAACCAAATGGCCTGGTCCAAGGTAACGGTAGTGTTCTCCAACTCCTGTCAAGGACGGGTTCACACAGTACAATCAAAAAACAAAAGGGCTCCACATAGAACCCTTTATTAACAATAGAAGAGCCCTTTTAACCCTTCTAACCCTTCAATATCGGACCCTACAGTTCCAGAGGGAACTTTTCAGCTCCAGCAGTCTGTTCATAACCTTCACCAACTCTAAAAAGACCAAATGTATTCTGTTCGACCAAAAAAACAATATCTCCCGACAGCTCTGAATTAGAGTTTGTCTTGTCCTATAAATACCTGGGCCTCTCGCTGGACACATCTCTTTCTTTCACAATTTCACCTCAATCTTCAGGCCAAAGTCAAAACTAGATTAGGCTTTCTGTTTCGCAACAAGGCTTTCTTCATGCATTCTGCTAAACTCACTCTCGTGAAGATGACCATACATCCTATGCTGGACACTTCACTACTGACCACTGTGATCTCTGTAAACTGGTGGACTGGCTCTCTCTTCACATCAGGCGACTTCACTGGCGTCAATTAATTTAGAAGACAATTCTGGGAAAGTCACCTCTCTACCTCTCATCTCTCTTTTACTTCTCTCACAATGATGACCACTTAAGGTCTAGTTATTTCATCAGGCTCACCATCCCAAAAGCCTGCAGTGTTTTTGGCTGCAACTTCTTCTGCAGCAACTTCTTTGCTGCAGCAAAACGATTGGAATTTTACAAAACACACTCAAACTCACACCTCTCACATCACTTACTACTTTCAAACAGAAACTTCAACAGATCATAGTTGACTGTTGATCCCCCCCCACCCCCCCTACACACACACACACACTCACTCACTCACTCATTCACTCACACACACACAGACACACACACACAGACACACACACAGTACACAACCCTCTTTCCTTTCACACATAGCGCTAGTTGACTTAATTATAATTGTATTTATCTTTGCAGTCTTTGCCGTTCTCATGTAGTTGTATGTATTGTTCTGTGTTGACCGTGTGTATTTCTGTATGTTTGTTTGTATGTATTTATTCTTGCCAGAGCCTCTTGGCCAGGTCATAATTGAAATGCTAATTGGTTCTCAATTTATTTTATCTGGTTAAATAAAGGTCAAATAAATAAATAAAAATTAGGAAGCCTGAATAGTTCTTTCTTACATGCAAAGTAGGGTCTATATATAACCTTACAATACAAAACATTTTCAGAGGGTTAGAGTGGAAGTCACTCTGGTGTTTGTAGCACTTCCAAGTCGGACCAAACTGTGTTCAGATACATCCCTAGAGGTGAACCACGATCACAGACCTCAATAGCCATGTAGGTACGCACGCGCCAGGTGAGACGACCCGTGCTCACCAATTTTTTCCTGAAATTTGAATGTCAAATAATCAACTGGCATGACCCTTTAACCGACACCCCCTTTGATGTCCTGCCAAACATACACACACACACACAAACAAACACACACACACACACACACATACACACACACAAACAAACACACACGCTTCTGTTGCTGCAGCCATCTCATATTCATCTGATACAGAGCATCTCTCTGATGTTGGTGAAGACTTAGTCCTCAGGGGGTGCAGCTTGAAAGAAACACACCTCCATACTTCTGAATACATCTCAACCTGATGAATACTCAGTGTGCAACAGGCCATTATCAACTTTATAGAGTATAGCACAAGAGGAAACAAACTGCAGGAAACTTTCTTATTATCGTTTCAAGAGCATTGGAATAGTCTGAATACTGTATTAAATCTCTAAACATACTGTAACTTGTTGAATAAATGAAGCCTAGTCCTCACACCCTAACCCAAGTCCACTGTCACACAAGCACAAATCTGCCATATCCTTCTGAACCTGGCAACCGCAGATGTGCTAATCACCGCATAATCAACTAACCTGTAATTAAAAAGTTTTTAATTAGCTCCTCTGCATCATCTTGATTAGACCAGGGTTGTCTGGACTCAATGGTGATGAGTTCCCTTCCAAACCTGCCGAGACGGCTATCAATAGACATGCTTATTCACTCACTGGCGCTGATGGACAGACAGACAACTGGGTCATGTTTGCACACGCACGCACGTACACACACACACACACACACACACACACACACACACACACACACACACACACACACACCAGTGAGCATGCCTCCATCCAGTCTGTGTCAGTTCTGATTAGAGACCTGCAATGGAGTTTGCGGAGTGAGAGAACGGAGTCTTGTAAGTTGGAGGAGAGCTGGAGGAGAGAGAGAGAGAGAGAGAGAGAGAGTGAGAGTCCCAAACACAGGAACAAAGACTTCAGACCTGAGTCTGCGACGCACTGTCACAGACTCTGGCCACCATCTCGTGCTCAGCCAGTGTGCGGTAGCTGTTGTCCTGTGATGTGAGGACCCCACCATCTGTGCGTTCGTCTGCAGCAGACTCTGGATGTGGACGCATAGAGAGGTGCTGAGGGAGGAGGGACACTCAGACCAAACAAAGACCCCAGGTAGCTGAAACATTTCTAAATAAATTTCAACTCTACGAAGAACACACCTACAGTACATCCTCCTCCTTTTGTAAAGCGTGCACCTGTGGAACTGTTGGAGGATCATTTACTCTAAAAGGGTTCTTCAGTTGTCGCTGTAGGCCCCATTTGAAAAAAAACCCATTTCAAACCTTTTTTTGGTTCCTTGTAGAACAGTTTATTGGACCCCAGCTCCCCAGCTAAAGAAAATGCACCCACCAACGTAGACTGAACCAGCATATTAGTGAATAGGAGATCGTAAAAGTTCTACAAACAGTTAAGAAACGTAAAGCCTATGGTTATCACGGGCTTCCAGTTGATGTGTTGAAAAACAGTAACTGGATATTCTGCAGAGGTTCTTTAATTACTGTTTTTTACACAGTGTGATCCCTGAGTTGTTGAAATATGGGATCATCAATCCGATAGGCTACCCAAAGCTGGGGGAAAGGACAAAAGAATCCCTTCAAACTACCGGGGGATTACTTTGCCCTATATAAGTTGTCTTGTTGCGTGCTATTTAATCACATCTCTGAGAGATCCGAATCAACCAGTATTATAGTAGTGGGTTCAGAAAGAATGGACTTGTCTGGATCATATTGCCACCTTAACCACGATTATAAACTCAGGGTTTATAAAGAAATCAAAAAAGTTAAAGAAATCCACTTTTTGCCCCTTCATTGACTTCTGTAAAACCTTTGACCATGTAGACTGGAACATACTCTGGGATAAACTATTGGTACTGGGCCTACATGGCAATATACTGAACTGCCTTATTGCTCTGTGTGAAAATGTCAAGTGCTGTGTTCATGTCAATAGATGTCTAACAGATTCTCTGGCAGTCAAGGCCTTAGGCAAAGGTGTCTGTAAAGACAATAATATAAAAAAATCCATCCTTGTATATGCTGATGATATTGTTTAGATTTCTGAAACTGAAGAAGAGCTACAGTAGATGTTCCTTGTCCATAGCTGGTGTCAAGATTGGAAATTGAACATAAATGTTGACAAAACAAAAGTGGTGCATTTTAGAAATCAATCAAAGCCCCCTATGTTCAGCTTTCCCTGTGGCCCTTTTCCACAGGAATATACAGAAAATTTGGACAAATTGGGGGCTTGTTACGGCTCCACCTCGGATCTCCGTGCGCCCCTCCCTCAAAATGCGCGGCTCAGCGCGGGCATCTTTCCGCCGCCCCACCTCTCCCGAGTCCCCTCCGGTCTCCGCTGATCATGGTGCACGTTATTTAATTGCTCCCGGGAGCAGAACGGCCATCACTGTCCTATGCCTGGTCGTTTGGTTCCAATACTGTTGTCATTACAGGGGCTGATTTTAACAGAGTTCTTAGATTATAACCAAACTGTCAAGCATCTAGCAATGCATTCAAATATTGTAGACCATGGATGCAATCATAGCCAGATGTCAATCTATGGGTGGATTTCATTTTAAATGTTATACAAATCTGTTTGAATCTCTGGTGTTGCCCATCCACACTGTATGTTGCTGCTATCTGGGGCTACAAAAGCTTTTTTGTGTTAATGCTGTTTTTAAGTTGTTTTTATCTAGGAGTTGGTAAATACACCCCAAATGCTGCTATACAGGGCCATGTGGGCTGGAACATAGTCCTTTGTGGGAACAGTGAAAACAAGCGCCAGAGGAATGCTTATGTCCAAGCCATGCCAAACATGTAAAAACATTCGGATTGCGATACATTTCACAGGTGAGCATACTGAGACTGGTAAGATTACACTGTGTGCTTCCTGTCTCGGAAAACCTGCATAAAAGCATGCATAAATACTGCAGCTAGCTCAATACTGGAACGATAAGTGAAATGATGTTCTCTGTTTCAGGTTTATGGTAGACAGAGCACAAATGGGGCTAAATGTCCAAAATAGCACACTACCCCGAGGCCAAGGAGGCTGGAGAGGAGAACAACGAAGACTGCACAGCGATATGAGGCGCCACTTATTGGTACGGAGTCAATAAGGACCAAATCATTTTTTCTTTCACTGACTAGATGAGATCATGAATTCCTTATGTGTGCATAATTATGTCACTAAATCCCACTGTGCTTGCTTTTTCAGAGCCAGTGAACAGGAAGCAGAGCATCCCGTCTCTGTTTGACACACAGATCACCTGCCAGAAGAAGCCATATAAGGTAAGTTAAACCATAGTAGCGTTCTGACCGTGTGAGGACCACATTTGCTATTGTGTTGGATGTGAAACGGTCTGTCATTCCTCATCCTCCAGAGTGAAGAAGCATGCCATCCAGCAGTGACGAGGTGGAGTTTCCTTTACTCTTCTTGACTGTCCTCTCTCTCCCTCTCTCTCTCTCTCTTTCTCTCTCTCTGTAATGCTCTCTCCATCACATTGCAGGTGTGACCTATGACCTACTGTACAGTATGAGCCTGCGGGCAGAGGACCTGGGGGGCTGCGTGTTCGGGTGAAAGAGGGCACAAGCCTGGCTGGCGTGAACCCCATGAATCTGGAAATATTGGTGAACACTGGGTCCTCATAGATTTAAAAAAATATATATATATATTTTTGTGTGCATTTAGCTGACATGTGACATGTCTCCCCAGGTGAAGTCTGAAGTCTCAGGGGGGCCTGAGCAGCCAAATCCAGTCCCTGAAGGAAACGGTGGTCTGCTCTACTCAGAGGTCTTTGAGTTCCAGATCCAGCCTCCTAGGTGAGAAGACGACACCACGTCATTCCGATAAAAACATATGAAGACCCAGCCATATTCGAGCTGTCCTGTCTAATTTCTAATGTCGAAATGGAATTTGTGAAGTCCCTCTAGAGGTGTGGTGTTCTGTTCTACAGCCCCCCAGGTACAAGGAAGACCCTGGTGGCACGGGCGCTGGCTAACGAGTGCAGCCAGGGAGACAAGGTGTAGGTTGGTCCAGCCCAACCTTATAAGACCCTCCATCTTCAACAAAATAGACCGACTTGCCCCAGTACGCTCCAGCAGACAGGACCAGATACACAGATGAGGTCCTGAGACACCGCCTCGCTCGGGCTCCAGTGGAACTCGGTTCTCCAGCTGGTCCACGTACTTGACTGTGATGTTGATTATGGGTGATTGAAACTAAACTAACTGCGCGTCGTTTGTCTCTCTATCTCTGTGCAGCTCTATCGTGTCCACTTTGCGGGCACTGATGGACGGATAGGACAGTCCAGGGGAGATGGTGGTCTGGCCCGGTTCTAGTTCATGCTTGGTTGTTGCCTACTCACCTGTCTCCTGCATGACCTGCTACCTGTCTCCGCCCTGCCCAGTGATGAAAGTGGCCTTTACAGATAAATGTCCTGGTTTAACCTGATCCTGTTAGCTGTTTCTAATTATGATGTTATCCCCTGAGTGTGGCTGTCGGAGGGGTCCATGTAGGGAAAAGTGTCTCCCATCGATAGATTTACATCCCATATGGGTTAAAGGTGACATTCTTAGGTTTGGAACACACTGTGAAAAACACCAAGTGTTGTGGTTAAAGATAGAGACCTGGAAGCCGAGACGTCGGCCCGGCTATCGTGACCTCAAGGCCATAAGCGGCAGAAGAGACCAGAAAACAGCCTTATCAGGGAGGGGGGGGGGGACACCCGAACCACTTAAGAATCTTGCTCGACCTCACGCGCCTTGATTTTGGAGCCAGACAACCACAGGCAGGGAAGCTGACATTAGACTGAATGCCATTGTCTTTTGTATGCTATAACCTCCTGTAATAAACATATTTTAATTGTCGCTCAAATCCCATGTTGGAGAGACTCATTTTTGGAATACACCTGGAGTAAAGGGACACTCACACTGTGGGTATTGTGAGAGATTGGCTGCAGTCTTTTATTGAAACCAAAACACAACGCAGAGCTCAATAAGGACATTTTAAAAGACAACGAAAGTCAACACCAGCTGCACCTCATTCCCTCATTAACCCTTTAGCATTTATGTCCACCAATCAATTTTATATGTAAGGGATAATACACGACGAGGTGTGCAGTTATCGAAAAATAATGCACGACGCGGAGGCTAATTACCCCACAAAGTCATCTTCTCTTCTCTGCAGAGAAGAATGGGAGAAAACCCAAGCACAGGTGTGCCATACCCAAGAAGACTTGAGGGTGTAATCACTGCTAAAGGTGCCTCAACAAAGTACTGAGTAAAGCGTGTGAATACCTACGTGTGATATTTCAGTTTTTGTTTAAAAATATATATATATTTGCAAAATTGTAAAAAAAAAAAAGAAAAAAAAAAAGAAAACGTAATTATGAAAAAAAATATTTTATCCATTTTGGAATAAGGCTGTAACATAACAAAATGTGGGGAAAGGGAAGGGGTGTGAGTACTGTACTTTCCCGATGCACTACTTTCACGCCAGCAAAATGGGAAAGTGGAGAAGTAGGCTATACCTTATAATTTCATTAAAAATCACCAATAGAAAGAAACCGATAGAAAGTCACCAATATCCAATTTTTCTTTTGTACATGTTCACCATCCCTTAAAGCTAGGATTAGAGTCCAGGTACTGTATACACTGATCTGGTAGTCTGGTAAATGGTTACGAATGGGCTAGCGATAACATTGAAATGAAATGTATGTTGACAGAGATGATTGTTTTACAAAATAATGAAACAATAAATACAAAAACAATAATGAAAAAAAAAACTCAACTCAAACGTTACACTTAAGTATTTATTATTAAGCACTGGGCATATTTTAATGACTCACAAGGAGAGAGGAAACAGTCCAAATTAATCGATAATAACTAGGGTCAGTATATGAACAGTGTGTCATAGTTTCTGCACTGGCTGAGGATGGATAGATCAGAATCAGATTTATTTAGCCAGGTAGGTTTTCACACATACTACAGTAGGAATTTGCTTTGGACTATTGGTGGCGCATAACACTAAATAGACAAGGTTCCTGAAGTCCACAACCATATCACTGTCCTTAAAGCATTGAGCTCCAGGTTGTTTTGGCCATACAAGGACAACAAATGGTCAATGTCCCACCTGTAGGTGGACTCATCCCCCTCAGAGATGAGCCCAATGAGGGTGGTGTCGTCCAAACTTCAGGATCTTGACAGACTGGTGACTGGAGGTGCAGCAGTTCATGTACAGGGAGAAGAGTAGTGCTGATGGTCCCGGAGTCTGTGACGTGTTTTACCAGATTCACGTACTGCTTCCTGACAGACAGGAAGTCAGTGATCCCCCTGCAGGTGAACCTGGCAGAACTTGTCCTTTAGCCGGGGTGGGTGGATGGTGTTGAAGGCGTAGCTGAAATCCACCAACAGGATCCTGGCATAGGTTCCTGCAATGTCCTGGTGCTGGATGATGAAATGCAGGGCCATGTTTACCGCATTGTCCAAAATAGAAACATGTGAGCTTAAAAGTACATGGCAAGCTTAATAAAGGCTGATGCCTTACCCATGCATGACAGGCTTTGACAGCCTACTTTGATTTACAATGTGGCATTCTTAAATGGCAAAGGATAAATATAAGACTATTCACTGCATTTTACAGGTGGAAATGGTTAGACAGAGGGTGAGATCAAACTGATCAGTCAAGCAATAACCACAGCAGAGTGGGGTGACTCAGCATTATCAATCAGGGAATAGTACATAACGCCAGACACAAACCACCAGCAAGTTAACTATAATAATAGTAGCTTCAGCTGCCAGTCTGTACTCAATGTATGAACCATGTCACATTGAACATGCTGAACATTAAGTTGAAATTGAAATAAATCTCACCTTGGGTCCATAAACTTCCAAAGGTAAAAAAGCTAATGTTAGCTAGCTACATATATACAGTATCGATCTGGTGGTTAATGTTAACATAAGCAAATGTAATATTAGCTTAGCTACGTTGTGCAACATTGGCCCAGTTACCCTCTAGATCTTTTCCAGCGATTTCCTAAAATAACATTTGGTGATCATTTCTATTGATGCTAACAAGTTGCTAGGTTGTCATGACATCAAAAAACATAACTTCCTGAATCTCTGGTGGGCTAGCCAATCAGAGGCAGAGTAGGGCCGGTCTTCCTGTGGTGACATGGTTTCACCAGAGACATGAACACGCGTCCAACGTCCCAGAGGCACGTGCACAGCACATCTGAAAACCATCTCAATACAGCCATTGGTGGCTTCTAAAGAAAAATGGGGTCAATAAGTTTGTTTATTTGTTTACTTGGATCCCCATTAGTTGCCACCTAGGTGGCAACTGTTGTTCCTGTGGTCCACAATTTAAATTGTATAATTTAAAAAGTGGTTTCTGAAATGTAATTATACCCAGACAGTTCTGTTTATTATAGACAGGTCTGTCTAAATGACTAGGTTTCTATGAGAAATAATCTTTCTGGACTGCACGCTGTCACGTGACCTTACAATACCGAGCTTTGGCTACTACGTCAAATGGTTTCATGCGCAAGTGAGCAATTTTCATTGGAACGAATAGGCGGCCATTTCCAAAACCTTCTCCAGGTAACCATTTGAAATGGTTAGCTCGACCATTGACCCAGGCGATGGTCCATTCCAGGGGTCTGCACAGTCTGCCATGGCTGGGCTGTAGCCCCCTTCTCTGGGATGAGCAGACGCAGGCCTTTAGGGGATAGGGGAGGGTCCAGCCTACCGACACACCATTCATCAGGTGTTATATGCAGGCCAGGGGCGTATCACTAAGGCTGGTTGATTGTGTGTGTGTATGTGTTTGTGTGTGTGTGTCTGTGCGCATGTGTGTGTGAACCCCATTGATCTCCTCTCATTAACAGCCAGGGTCAGAACAGGGTCGGACAGAACCCTCAGGGAGCTTTTCTTATCAGTACCTTCCATTCATCTACCTGTTAAAGGAAAACTACACTTTCTGCACTGGATTGCTCCAAAAGGCCCTATAGTGAGAGATAGAGAGAGTGAAAGAGAGAGAGAGAGAGAGAGAGAGAGAGAGAGAGAGAGAGAGAGAGAGAGAGAGAGAGAGAGTGAAAGAGAGAGTGAAAGAGAGAGTGAAAGAGAGTGAGAGAGAGAGTGAGTGAGTGAGTGAGTGAGTGAGTGAGTGAGTGAGTGAGTGAGTGAGTGAGTGAGTGAGAGAGAGAGAGTTTGTGTGTGAGAGAGAGAGTGTGAGAGAGAGAGAGAGAGTTTGTGTGTGTGAGAGTGAGAGAGAGTGAGAGAGTGTGTGTGTGTGAGAGAGAGAGAGAGAGAGAGAGAGTGTGTGAGAGAGAGAGTGAGAGAGAGAGTGTGTGAGAGAGAGAGTCTGTGTGTGTGAGAGAGAGAGAGTGAGAGAGTTTGTGTGTGTGAGAGAGAGTTTGTGTGTGTGTGAGAGAGAGTTTGTGTGTGTGTGAGAGAGAGAGTGAGAGAGTGAAAGAGAGTGAGAGTGAGTGAGTGAGTGAGTGAGTGAGAGAGTTTGTGTGAGAGAGAGTGAGAGAGAGTGAAAGAGAGAGTGAGAGAGAGAGAGTGAGTGAGTGAGAGAGAGAGTGAGAGAGAGAGTGTGAGAGAGAGAGAGTTTGTGTGTGTGTGAGAGTGAGAGAGAGAGTGTGTGTGTGTGTGAGAGAGAGAGAGTGTGTGTGAGAGAGAGAGAGAGAGAGTGTGTGTGAGAGAGAGAGAGAGAGTTTGTGTGTGTGAGAGAGAGAGAGTGAGAGAGAGAGAGAGAGAGTTTGTGTGTGTGAGAGAGAGAGAGTGAGAGAGAGAGAGAGATTGAGAGAGTGAAAGAGAGTGAGAGAGTGAGTGAGTGAGTGAGTGAGTGAGAGAGAGTTTGTGTGAGAGAGAGTGAGAGAGAGTGAAAGAGAGAGTGAGTGAGTGAGTGAGAGAGAGAGTGAGAGAGAGAGAGAGTTTGTGTGTGAGAGAGAGAGAGTGAGAGAGAGAGAGAGAGAGAGAGAGTGTCACGGCATCGCCGCGTCAGCCTCGTCCACCTCCTCAGCCCCCTGACCCCGGCCCGAGCCCCGGTTCTGACGCTGGTCCCCAGCCTGTCCCTGTCTCTCCAGTGCCGGACTCCGTTTCCCCCAGCACCTCCCAGAGCCTGCAGCGGGAACTGCGGTCACAAGCCAGACACGCCCCCGATCCACACCTGCCGTGCGTCACCTTGATTGCCTCTCCTCCACACCTCAACGCACCTGGTCCTGATCAGCCAATCAACGCACCTGGTCCTGATCAGCCAATCGCCAGCAGGATAAGAAGCCGGTCCAAACAGCCCTCTGTGCCAGATCGTTGACCAACCAACCTAGTGGGTACACGTCTCTAGCTCCCTGCCTCGTCTGTTTTTGAACCTTGCCTTACCCTGTTCTCCCTGTCTTCCCAGTATCCAGTTCCTGCCTGACCCATGCCTGTACGATTACCCTGCTCCTGCCTGACCCACACCTGTACGATTACCCCGCTCCTGCCTGACCCACGCCTGTACGACAACCCTGCTCCTGCCTGACCCACGCCTGTACGACAACCCCGCTCCTGCCTGACCATCGCCTGTACGACTACCACGCTCCTGCCTGACCATCGCCTGTACGACTACCACGTCCCCGCCTGACCCACGCCTGTCTACGGACCACGTTACTGCCTGCCTCTCCCCGGATCTCAATAAACGTGCCTACGGGCTTTCACCCCAATCGTGTCTGCTCTTGGGTCCTCCATCAAAACCCTAACAGAACGATCTGGCCAACATGGACCCAGCGGACAACACAGGCCTCCGGCAGGCCGTCACCTCCCAAGGGATTCTCGTGGGACAACACAGCGTTCTACTCCGGGACGCCGATACAGCGATGCGGGCTCCCAACGCCAATATGCAAGGCCTGTCGGCCCAGGTAACCAAGTCGGAGCAAAGCCTGCACACTATCGCCGCTACCATGCAAACCCTCAGCGAGCAGGTTAGCCAATTGGTCATATCCACGGGCTCCGCAGCCCAGGGGGAGGGCCCTGCACCCGGAGCCCTGGTGCCCAGCCCCTGTGACTGCATCCCGACGTGAGCCTAACCTCCCTAGTCCCAAGCCGTATGACGGTGATCTGGCTCGTTGTGGGTCATTTCTAATGCAATGTGACTTCATCTTTATTCACCAGCCTAGCATGTATTCACTGGACGCCGAAAGGATAGCCTTCGTGTCTAGCCTACTAACCGGTCCGCCCCTTAGTTGGTTTGAAGCCACCTGGAAAGCTAACGCGGCTTGTCTTACGCTGAATTCAGCTTGGAGTTCAGAAAAGTGTTTGATCATCCCGCCCTTGGTCACGACTCAGCCTCACGTTTAATGAACTTCCAACAAGGTAACCGTAGCGTGGCAGAGTACTCCATAGAGTTCAGGATCCTAGCCGCGGATAGCGGGTGGAACGATACCGCCTTACAGACCGCTTTCCGTGCGGGCCTGTCCGAGACTCTGAAGGACGAGTTAGTCAGGGACACGCCCACTACCCTTGACAGCCTAATCTCCCTGGCTATCAAAATCGATCACCGCCTGAGGGAGCGTAGAAAGGAAAGAAGCCGCACGTCCAGTTTTCCATCTAGGCTTCCCAGCCAGCGTTCCCCTAACCCGCCTTCTCAGCTCTCGCCACGTCATGACGCGCTCTCCCCTCAGCGCACCACGACGCCACATGCCTCCGCCCCCGAGGACGAGCCCATGCAGTTGGGCGGCGCACGACTCTCCGAGGCTGAACGCGCTCGCCGTGTGAGCGAGCGCCTCTGTTTCTACTGCGGTCAACAAGGTCATGGCCGTGCTTCCTGCCCCACTCGGCCAAAAACCCAAGCCCACCAGTGAGAGTGGGTTCACCGGTGGGCTGTGCCCTGTCACCCACGCCCCCCATGGCCAAGCTAGCGCACGTGGGCTCTCTTTCCAATGGCTCCTCCTGTGTCGATGCCCAGGGGCGGATGCACCTCGACGTCTCCATCACTGTGAACCAACAGCCCATCTCGGTTCTCGCCCTTGTTGACTCAGGTGCCGGCGACAATTTCATCGACGCAGAGCTAGTAATCCAGGCGGGTATTGCCACCCTTCCCAGAGAGCCCCCTGTTAGACTCCTAGCCAACATTATGCATGTCACCGAACCCTTGAGCGTGGTCATCTCTGGAAACCATCGCGAGTCCTTGTCCCTATTGGTCATCACGTCACCCCAGAGTCCCATAGTGCTTGGCCATGCGTGGTTAAAACAACACAATCCCCATATCGACTGGTCCTCTAACCGAGTAGTCAGCTGGAGTTCCTTCTGCCTCACATCTGCCCGTCCCCCAGCAGAGGGCGCTGTTGCCCCTATTGAGCCTCCTGACCTGTCCCAGGTGCCCCCCGTCTACCACGACCTTGGAGAGGCCTTCAATAAGCAACGAGCTCTCTCCCTACCGCCTCATCGCCCCTATGACTGTGCCATAGAGCTCCTCCCCGGGGCCCCTCTGCCCTCAGGCTGTCTGTTCCACCTGTCATGTCCTGAGAGAGAGGCCTTGGAAACCTCCATCAGGGACTCTCTTGCTTCTGGCATCATCAGGCCATCGTCCTCTGCAGTAGGTGCCGGATTCTTCTTTGTCGGTAAGAAGGATGGTTCCTTACGACCCTGCATTGATTACCGGGCTCTGAACAGCATAACTGTTAAAAACAAGTATCCCCTGCCTCTCCTCGCTTCTGCCTTTGAGCCCCTCCAAGGCGCCACCATCTTTTCCAAACTGGACCTCAGGAACGCCTACCATCTGGTTCGGATTACAGAAGGAGATGAGTGGAAGACTGCTTTTAACACCCCCCTTGGACATTTCGAGTATCTGGTGATGCCTTTTGGGTTGACCAATGCCCCTGCTGTTTTTCAGGCCCTAGTCAACGACGTCCTCCGGGATCTACTGAACCGTTCTGTCTTTGTCTACTTGGATGACATCCTTGTTTTTTCTCGTTCCCCGGAGGAGCATGTCAAGCACGTCAGGCAGGTTCTTCAAAGACTCCTGGAGAACCGGCTGTTTGTCAAGGCTGAAAAGTGTGAATTTCATGTCCGCTCAGTTCAGTTTCTGGGGTACATCATTGGAGAGGGTCAGGTGAAGGCTACCCCAGAGAAGATCAGGGCAGTGGTCGAGTGGCCCACCCCCACAACCAGAAAGGAGCTACAGAGGTTTCTTGGGTTTGCAAACTTTTACCGATGGTTTATCCGTGACTACAGCCGAGTTGCTTCCCCCATGATGGCCCTGACCTCTAGGACCACTCCCTTCTCCTGGACACCCGAGGCAGACGCTGCGTTCAGGGCCTTGAAAGCACTCTTCACCTCTGCCCCGGTGCTTACCCAACCAGACCCCTCACATCAGTTCGTCGTGGAGGTCGACGCATCGGACACTGGAGTGGGGGCGGTCCTGTCACAGCGATCGGCCTCCGACGACAAGCTCCACCACTGCGCCTTCTTCTCTCGCCGCCTTGAACCGGCGGAACGCAATAATGACGTGGGGAACAAGGAGCTGCTCGCTGTCCAGCTGGCCCTGCAGGAATGGAGACATTGGTTGGAGGGGGCGGAACAACCGTTTATCGTGTGGACGGACCATAAAAACCTGGTTTACCTCCAGAACGCCAAGAGGCTAAACCCCAGGCAGGCCCGGTGGGCGCTGTTCTTCGGGCGCTTCCGGTTTACCATCACCTACCGGCCGGGGTCTCGCAACGTCAAGCCTGATGCGTTGTCACGCCAATTTGCTCCCCCGGAACCGAGTGCCGCAGAGCCTGAAACGATCCTACCTCCCTCCTGTGTGGTGGGCGCGGTCACATGGGAGATCGAGGGCGTGGTCAGGGACGCCCAGAGGAGCCAACCGGACCCAGGTAACGGCCCCCCTAACCGACTGTTTGTGCCTGATCTAGTGGTCCACGCATCCTGGTTTGCCTGTCACCCAGGGGTCAACTGCACCCTGGCTCTGCTTAAGAAGCGTTTTTGGTGGCCCACCATGTCAGCTTACACCCGGGAATACATCCAGGCCTGCACAGTCTGTGCCCAGAGCAAGGCATCGCACCAACCCTCCTCCGGTCTGCTACGCCCCCTGCCTGTTCCTGGCCGCCCTTGGAGCCACATCGGGCTGGACTTCGTGTGCGGGCTCCCTCTGTCCAATGGTAACACCACCATACTAACTATTATTGACCGGTTTTCTAAGGCCGCCCATTTTGTGCCCCTATCCAAGCTCCCCTCAGCTTCAGAGACCGCGGCTCTCCTGGTGACCCATGTGGTCCGGCTCCACGGCATTCCTGTGGACATTGTCTCGGACCGAGGACCCCAGTTTACGTCCCAAGTGTGGCGGGAGTTCTGCCGGTCTATTGGAGCCACCGTGAGCCTGTCCTCCGGCTACCACCCCCAGATTAACGGGCAGGCTGAACGGGCCAACCAGTTCCTTGGGAATGCGCTGCGCTGTGTCACTACTCGGAACCCGTCCGCCTGGAGCGACTACCTCTCCTGGGTTGAGTATGCTCACAACTCCCTGTCCAATGCCTCCACTGGTCTGTCCCCTTTTGAATGCTCTCTGGGCTACCAGCCACCATTGTTCCCTGAGCAGGAGGAGGAACTCACCGTGCCCTCAGTCCAGAGCCACATCCGTCGCTGCCGCAGGGTGTGGAAAGAGACCCGAACCGCCCTGCTCCGCTCTGCCCACCGCAGCCGGCGTAACGCGGATCGCCACCGGGTCCCAGCTCCAGCTTACCAACCAGGTCAGAGTGTATGGTTATCCTCCTAGGACATCCCATTGCAAGCATCCTCCCGTAAGCTGACACCCCGGTACCTGGGCCCATAAGTCATCGACAGCATAGTCAACCCCTCAGCGGTCAGGCTCAAGTTGCCTCCCGCCATGAGGATACATCCGACCTTCCATGTGTCCCGTATCAAGCCTGCCTCTGTCAGCCCACTGTGTCCACCAGGAGACCCGCCACCGCCGGTCCGGATCATCGATGACAACCCTGCTTGGACGGTGCGGCGCTTGCTGAGGGTCCGTCGGCGGGGCCGGGGACTCCAGTATCTGGTGGACTGGGAGGGTTATGGGCCTGAGGAACGGAGTTGGGTTCCCCGCAGGTTCATTCTGGACCCGACTCTCATCCGGGATTTCCACCGTGACCATCCTGGCCAGCCCGGTCGGTCGCCAGGAGGCGCCCGTAGAGGGGGGGGTCCTGTCACGGCACCGCCGCGTCAGCCTCGTCCACCTCCTCAGCCCCCTGACCCCGGCCCGAGCCCCGGGTCTGACGCTGGTCCCCAGCCTGTCCCTGTCTATCCAGTGCCGGACTCGGTTTCCCCCAGCACCTCCCAGAGCCTGCAGCGGGAACTGCGGGCACGTCTGCGGTCACAAGCCAGACACGACCCCGATCCACACCTGCCGTGCGTCACCTTGATTGCCTCTCCTCCACACCTCAACGCACCTGGTCCTGATCAGCCAATCGCCAGCAGGATAAGAAGCCGGTCCACACAGCCCTCTGTGCCAGATCGTTGACCAACCAACCTAGTGGGTACACGTCTCTAGCTCCCTGCCTCGTCTGTTTTTGAACCTTGCCTTACCCTGTTCTCCCTGTCTTCCCAGTATCCAGTTCCTGCCTGACCCACGCCTGTACGATTACCCAGCTCCTGCCTGACCCACACCTGTACGATTACCCCGCTCCTGCCTGACCCACGCCTGTACGACAACCCTGCTCCTGCCTGACCCACGCCTGTACGACAACCCCGCTCCTGCCTGACCATCGCCTGTACGACTACCACGTCCCCGCCTGACCCACGCCTGTCTACGGACCACGTTACTGCCTGCCTCTCCCCGGATCTCAATAAACGTGCCTACGGGCTTTCACCCCAATTGTGTCTGCTCTTGGGTCCTCCATCAAAACCCTAACAGAGAGAGTGAGAGAGAGAGTTTGTGTGAGAGAGAGTTGAGAGTGAGAGAGAGAGTTTGTGTGAGAGAGAGTTTGTGTGTGTGAGAGAGAGAGAGAGAGAGAACAGGAAAGCAAAAGATAGGGGGATGGGGGACGGAGTGCAAAAGCACTGCCTGCTCAGTGATCTGGTTAAATGTTATAAACATTATGAAGTATCAGCTAAGGAATTTACTCCCATGAGACAAATTATTATGATTCATTTTTACTACTTCTGATTCAAATTGGAGCACACAGTCACACTAATTGGCCATTTAGTTTGCCCTAATCCACACTCCCCCCTCCCCCAGAACCCGTAGAGAATGAATGGGGGAATGTATTCTAAAGATACAGTTTGCTCATTTATATGTTAGATATTCTGCTGCCTACTGTGTCTCTAAAGATCTAGCCTACAGTACAGCTGTACCGAAGAGGGAGCTTGTTAAAGGCATCATCTCTACATACAAATGTAGTTTGGAGACGCATCCATGGCCTGCCGTTACACATTTCATCTCTCTCCCTTCCTCCCTCTCTGACTAGCCCCCCTGTTGGTAGTACTCTGATTGCCCCCCTGTAGGAGATCAGCTCTAGATCAGTTGCCCTCCCCTGATGATGAACATGGATGGCTCTTGACACAGTAAGTGCGGTTCAACGCCGGAAGCCTGAATTCCCCCTCTCCCTTAAACTCAAAGTTGATAATGTGTTGTTTCTCATATTTGAAGATAATTTGTAAATAAATTAATCTGGAAAAAAACAAACAGATAAAGATACAAAATAAATCACATTTCCAACACTGATATTTACATTTGTAGCTACAGTATAGAATGCAGACATGTTTGAATTGCGCAATCGCCTACATACGTCACTGGTATGGTAAGCTCCTCGCACAGTTGACGGACAGCTGGCGAGTTGAGAATCCTCCTGCTGTGAAACTAGCCAAAATGAGCGATTCTGAGAGAGATTTCTTCACCGTGCCTCCTAAACCCATTGCTTACGCCTACGAACCTGTGCGAGAAGCACTTGTTGTGCTTCAGTTTAGGGAGGAATATGAACAAGTTGTTGTTCGAGGTTGTTTGGGGTCAGGAGCGGAGGGCCGCAACTGTAGGGGTTGCATATCCATGCCGGCCGCGGTCAAATCTATTTGCTGCCAGGAGGCAAACCTGGATGACTTTATCCAGCAAGGCCAATGTATTATCTCCAAGTGGACTTTCCAGATGCTCTGTGGAGAGAGAGAAAATTACCGAAGGTCCGCCATTCCGAAAATTACCGAAGGTCCGCCATTCCGAAAAATTACAGAAGCTCCGCCATTCCGAAATAATGATTTTCAAGGCCTGTGTCAGCTACTGATACCAATTATGTCTACATGATTTGGGGCGGGACATTACACTCCATTTCCAGCTTTGTATTGCATGTGAGTGGGGTAATAGGCCTATTTGTGCATAGTAAGCAATTCTTCAGGAGCAGTCTGCAAAACAATGGCAGCGATACAGTGTGGTCCACAGATGTTATATGTCATAATTCACCACAATATGTTTCTTCTATTTCTATTTGCGGAATAGGCCTGCCGCAGACTGGGGTTGAGAGCCATCCTTTAGCTGTTCATAGGCTACCATTAGCCATTTCCATGTTTCCATAAAAAGTAATGCAAATTTTAAGTGAACTTTTGAAAGTTCGCTAAAAAGATTACAAAAAAAAAAAAAACGAATCTTGTGCGTTTCCATTAACTGTTTTGAGCGAATTAGTAGTAAACGGTTTATTATTATTTCAGCATGGCAAGCAATGTACATAAGCAACACAGGTTGAATTGGAGTACATTTTACAGTAGCCAAAGGGTATGCTAGTCTAAAAACAATAACTATGATTAAAAGCTAAGGATGTAATTACAAGCATAAAAGTAACAACAATAAAACAATATACAACACAATGTAAGCGAGGACACAGAGACAGTCGCCAATAAGCATTGGTCAGTTGTTGAGGAGTCTGGTCATGTAGGGTATTGCACTTTTCTTAAAACGCTCAGTGTTACAGTGGACCAGGTCAAGTTTGTTTGAGGAGTGTGTCAGGCGGTGGCTGATGGCTGATTGCTCAGGTGGGAGCCAGCCACGGAACAAGGGGGACCCGCGGAGCGAAGTGGCAAAGGCCCTAGTGAGGTCTTCCCGTCTGGAGCTGAGGGAGGGAAGTCGGAGGTGGCAATAAGCTTCACTGTAAGAGGTGAACTCCTAACCTAGGATGATCCACACAGCTCTACATTAATCTACGCTGTGCGCATGCGTGCTGGAGCAAATGAGGAAGCTATTCTGGTCTAAAGACGTTTCGAATGATCATATTACAGAGGCATGTGAAAAACCACAACAGGCCTACCCTCTAGGTAAGCACAACTAGCGATTCATAAAGACAGATTGATGAAAACAACCGTTTCGCGTCAGAAAATAGATTTTTAGAAACATTCCCGGTGCCCCGACCATTGCCATTACATGGATATACTGGCTCGCGCTGGATTTTAAATTTCTTCTACAGGCCTCCGAACTACACCAAAGTGATCTCGGTGAGTCAAACGTCTTATAATATGTCGTAAATAAGGTCCAGGTTGTCAAAAACGAGCATTGTCCTTTAAGAAACTGGGCTCAGCATCATGATCATGATCACAAGTTTATACAGTATACATATTTTTAAGCAATGGTAGTGTCTACTTTTCATGTCAGTGAGTCTGACAAAATTGATAATGCATGGATCGTGTCTTTTGTCTTTTCCCACTTGTGACCTTCATTCCTGTCTGGGCTGATCATTGATCACTATGTTCCTGTGATCTGTAATAAAACAAGTGCAGAGGTAGTGGTTTTCTCTTTCAATGTCTAGTTAATGGAGTAAACAGTGAAAAATTCACCAAGGGGTGGATCAGGATCTGCTTCAATTAGGTCCTCAGAATTTTAACAATCAGAAGTGGGCCTTACAAAAGGTTTAGAATCCCTTGTGTAATGTAATAGTCTGTTGTAAATAAATCATGTTAAGAATTTAAAGCATGCCCTGAATTAATGGGTACCTCGGAGCATGAAGGTGTCAGTCTCCTCCTCTCCCAACTTTTCTGTCCTTTTCTACTGTCGCTGTGCCAATAAAGCAGAAATGTGTTTCTGAGCTAATATCTTCTTTATCCCTCTTAGGGGCTGCACGGAAAAACCCAGTCATGAGGGGAACCACTGAGGAGGCACTGCAGCAGGAGGCTACCAAGTACCTGAAGGGGGCGTCAGACAGAGCAACTCAATATACTGAACTGCTTAGGAGCACCTGGTTCCATGGCCCCAGACACTAGGCTGACTGTGATGTAAAACAAGTCTGCAAGTTTTTTTTTTTTTTTTTTAAGGAAATGTACAGTCTGTTTTGCAGATTAATTAACTGTGTCAAACTGATTGCAGAAACCGAGTGACCAATCAAGTGACCAATTAAGTGACCAATTACAAGTCCCATTGATATACTAGACTTGTGCTTACTGTTATGTTTCTCTGTGTATGCAACTGTGTTTTGTTTTCTGCTCCTCCTGTTCTCGGTCCCACTCCCAGATTCCTGAGTGGATCCAGTTATAATTCAAAGCATTTTAATAAATATGAGCATTGTGATTTGTCATTTGTGTTTGTCACTGGATGTTATAGAAGTTATGTAAAATTGGTTACCTCGTGGTGCTATGTCAGTTATTGAATTAATGTGCAGTAATTGAACATCTGAAATACTGTAGGTGTCTCAGTAATTACCCATTATATATTAGGCTATACTTTGCATGTATTTACCAGGTAAATGTATTAATTGGGGAACTATGAAACGAAGGGTTACCAAAAAAATGTTCAGAGTAAGTTAATAAAGCAATAGAAATCCATAAACCTAGCGCCAATGGATATAGACAACTGGTGGAATGGTGGTGGAGCAATAGCAGGAGCATTTCAGATTAATAGCGGATCGCTGTCCTTGACGCTAATATTCCGCCAGAAGTCTGCTTGCCATTCGATGTGCAAATGGCCAGGAACCCGCCAGCGGATTCGGCCGGAGGTCTGCCAGCAGATTCGGCCGGAGGTCTGCCAGCTCGTCCATCCGGGGACCTGCTGTAGGTCCGCTAGCCTTGTGTTATCTGGGTTTATCCCTTACCATTGTCCAGAACCGAAGTTGAACCAATTGCAGCAAAATAGCTAACGTTACAGGCTACCTCTCGCCTGCTATTCTCACCTGCTACCTCGCCTGCTATATTGGTGAAAAAAACGGCGAAAAACGTAGCATAGTTCAGAGCATGCTATCCCGGAAAATCGAGTCCCTGTTCAGCAAAATTTTCATGACGGCTATCATGGCCGACGCCAGGAAGCAGTGCATTAGCATTGTTAAGTACCTGCCATCAAATCACGTCAAATATATAGTTTTGAAAAATTATTTCTTTATCCAGGCATCTTAGTTAACAGTTTCCTTATAGCGGAGCAGGTTATATTTGCTCGTATGTGGTATTCATTCTGTTCAAGACTTCGCAATCGTACAGCCAGACTACAGAGCTCCAGGAACCCCTATGCCAAGAGTCCTCTGCTATGGCTATGGTTTCTGGAGCTCTGTAGCCTGTCTGTATGATCGTGAACTTGTGAACAAAATAAATACCACATACGAGCAAATATGACCTGCTAAGCCAGCAAGCCACGCACATAAGCCAGGCTTGACCTGGCCTGGTTTAGAGTAGTTCATCGACAGCCTGGTAAATAGACTGATCACGGAAAGCACTAGTGCAGTCTGCGAGGAAGGTTATCCGGGGTGGATTGTTAGAAATGCATGTACACACACACACACACACACACACACACACACTGCGGCAGATCTCAGAGGAATTCAGAGAGGCTAATCTCAGTGAGTGATCAATAACAATGCAAAGGGCAGCTCAGGTTAGGCTGAGGACACCATTCGAGTGTTAATATGCTACTGTGCCCCGCCCCACTCCCTCTCTGCCTGTCCCCTCACTGTCTCCCATCTCGGTCCTGGAATGACCTCTCTCTCTCTCTCTCTGTTTGCACATGTGGCTATACGTGTGCATGTAGTTGTGTGTGTGTGTGTGTGTGTGTGTGTGTGTGGCTGTATGTGTGTGTGTGTGTACTATATCTGTCTGACACTAGCTGTGTTGTCAGAAACTATTATAATGCACCATTAAGACTGGAGGAGAGAGTGTTGAACACACATCCCTTCCCAAGCACTGTAAGCAGAAAAACACAACTGGACCAGTCTAAACTGTAGACGCTGGGAGACAGGATATCAGAAATAGACAGATAAGAGCAATAATAAGGTAGGGACAGAGGAAATAGAGAGAGAGGGGAGGTAGAGAGAGACAGAGTAGGTAGAGAGAGAGTGAGAGAGATAGAGAGAGAGAGACAGGAGGTAGGGAGAGATGAGGTAGAGAGAGACGTGGTAGAGAGGGTAGGTACAGAGAGAGAGAGGAGGTACAGAGAGAGAGAGAGGAGGTACAGACAGAGAGAGGGGAGGTACAAAGAGAGAGAGAGGAGGTACAGAGAGAGAGAGGGGAGGTACAGAGAGAGAGAGGGGAGGTACAGAGAGAGAGAGGGGAGGGACAGAGAGAGAGAGGGGGGAGGTACAGAGAGAGAGAGAGAAAGGAGGTACAGAGAGAGTGAGGAGGTACAGAGAGAGAGAGAGGAGGTACAGAGAGAGAGAGGGGAGGTACAGAGAGAGAGAGGGGAGGTACAGAGAGAGAGGGGGGAGGTACAGAGAGAGAGGGGAGGTACAGAGAGAGAGAGGGGAGGTGCAGAGAGAGAGAGGGGGGAGGTACAGAGAGAGAGGGGAGGTACAGAGAGAGAGAGGGGGGAGGTACAGAGAGAGAGAGAGGAGGTACAGAGAGAGAGAGGGGAGGGACAGAGAGAGAGAGGGGAGGTACAGAGAGAGAGAGGGGAGAGGTACAGAGAGAGAGAGAGGAGGTACAGAGAGAGAGAGAGGAGGTACAGAGAGAGAGAGAGGAGGTACAGAGAGAGAGAGAGGGGAGGTACAGAGAGAGAGAGGGGAGGTACAGAGAGAGAGGGGGGAGGTACAGAGAGAGAGAGAGGAGGTACAGAGAGAGAGAGGGGGGAGGTACAGAGAGAGAGAGAGGCGGTACAGAGAGAGAGGGGAGGTACAGAGAGAGAGAGAGGAGGTACAGAGAGAGAGAGGGGAGGGACAGAGAGAGAGGGGAGGTACAGAGAGAGAGAGGGGAGGTACAGAGAGAGAGAGGGGAGAGGTACAGAGAGAGAGAGAGGAGGTACAGAGAGAGAGAGAGGAGGTACAGAGAGAGAGAGAGAGAGGGGAGGTACAGAGAGAGAGAGGGGAGGGACAGAGAGAGAGAGGGGAGGTACAGAGAGAGAGAGAGGAGGTACAGAGAGAGAGAGGGGAGGTACAGAGAGAGAGAGAGAAAGGAGGTACAGAGAGAGTGGAGGGAGCCAGGAGCCTCCTTGATCATCTCGTTGAGAGAGGTCAGGGAACTATTTTTACAGCTCACTTTTCCGGACCCTGGGTGAACTGTTCTTTAAAAAAAAAAAAAGTATTCCCTCTGGAAAATGTAGGGGTAGGATCTATGTCCATCCCCCTATAGCTCTCTGAGAAGCACATCATGTTGCTTTTGTGTATGAATTGTGCTATACAAATAAAGTGAGATTGATTTGGAGGTAGAGAGAGAGAGAGGAGGTGAAGAGAGAGTGGAGGTAGAGAGACACAGAGGAGGTAGAGAGACACAGAGGAGGTAAAGAGAGAGGAGGTTGAGAGAAACAGAGGAGAGAGAGAGACAGGAGAGATTGAGAAGGGGTAGAGAGACAGTTAAAAGACTTGCCTGCTGGTGTTTCACAGCATATAATTTCCACTTATGTCCCCTGGTGAAAACAGACCTGCCTGGATTCAGCAGCACAGGCTGAGAGGAGAGGAGCGAAGAGGAGAGAGAGGAGAGGAGAGGAGAGGAGAGGAGAGGAGAGGAGAGGAGAGGAGAGGAGAGGAGAGGAGAGGAGAGGAGAGGAGAGGAGAGGAGAGAGGGGGTGACTGGAGAGTGGGAGGAGATGAAGGGAAGCAAATAGAAGAAAGGAGAAGTGGAGGGGTGGAGGGATGGAGATGGAGAAAGAGGGGTGGAGCACGTGTGTCAGACAGATTAAGGTGGTTTGAGAGGTGGTGGACATTTCCTTAGTCCTGTACTTGATTGAAGTATAACTTGAAGTGCTTATAAAATTATAAACTTATGAAGTTGTGCGACCATGTTGAGTGGACCAAAAATCCATCTAATATCTGCTATCCTGTGAAGCTGTGTCCTGTCCAGTCTGTTACTGCTGGCTGGCTGGCTGAGCTTGATAGTATTGTGGAGGTTTGGGCATCGTGCTGGCATCACGCTCCAGTGGAGTTATTATTGTTATTGTTATTGCTATTGTGTGTGTGTCCATGTGCGTGTATCTGTACAGGAGGAGAGAGTGTGTGGATGTGTGTGTGTGTGTGTGTGATTATTCAGGTGCAGTGTGCCTCATGTAAATGCTCATCTCCCAGGACTAGTAGCACCCACAGCTTAATGGGAAAATTCATCAACGTCAGCTCTGTCTCACTGTCTCGCTGCTCATCCAGGTTAATAGTGTTTCTTTTCACACCCTATTCTCTCTCCCTCCCTCTCTCCCTCTACCCCCCTCTCTCTCCCTCCTCCCTCTCTAATTTTCTCCCTCCCTCTCTCTGTCCATCCCTCCCTCTCATCATCCCTTCCTCTTTCCCTCCTTCTCTCTCCCTCCCTCTCACCATCCCTCCCTCTCTCCTTCCCTCCCTCCCTCTCTCCATCCCTCCCCTCCCTCCCTCCATCCATCCCTCCCACCCTCCCTCTCTCTCTCCCTCTCTCCCTCCCTCGCTCTGTCTCTCCCTCCATCAGCACCATGGTGAACTGTGATAAACACTCCCTGACCCACCCAGCTGCTCAGAGCTGCTCTGGTGAAAATGTGGCTTCAGGAGCAGATACAATTTTAGCCTGATACTTCTATGCACACACACACACACACACACACACACACACACACACACACACACACACACAACACTGTTACTAACACATAAACACATCCAACCACACACACACACAGACACACGCACAAACACAAACACACAAACTGTACTCACAGATACACACGCACAGACGTTTGCTACAGAGGAAGAGATCCGAGTGGCAGAAAGACCAGCAAAGTCCTCGACACTCACACACACACTCACACACACGCACGCGCTGCACACACATCTAGTCTCACACTCATTAATAGCCAGCATTCCTTTCTCTGTCAGCACCTCCTAACAGCCCTGTGTGTTTGTGTGTGTGTGTGTGTGTGTGTGTGTGTGTGTGTTTTCATGCCCCTGGAGAGCTGCTAGTCACACAGCTACACAGTCTATTTTACATTCCATCTGCATTTTCAAACAGGTGAATTGGAGGTGAGAGCAGCTCTCCATCTAGATCTCCTGTCTGTCAGCCAGACTGACCTTGTCTCTCTGCACAGCTCATCACAAACACTTAGTCATTCAGTACGCTAAGTCATCAGTGCTTGTTGAAGGGCATTAAAAAGTCCCAAACGTCTCACAAGTGTACTGAAATCAAATCAAATCAAACTTTATTTTTAGCACATTTCATACACAGAGGGAACACAATGAAAGCCCCGGCGCACCGACTAGACTGTTACAACGCGCCCCCTTCAAGTGATGGAGGGCAGAGAGGGGTGTGTTCTTACCTTCCTGTAGACGATCATGTTAGGGGAGTCCTCCTCAGGATCCACCGTCCGCCCGGCCCCCCCGGGCCCCCCGGGCCCTCCCCCACTCTGCTCCTGGGACGTCTCGGCCATGACTGGGCTGCTGCGTCTCTCTCTCTCTCTCTCTCTCCCTCCCTATTTCTCTTTCACTCTTTCTCTCCCTCTATCTCTCCCTCACTTTTTTTTGTCTTCTCTGTGCGTTGTCGCCTTCAATCCTTCTCCTCCTCGGTCACACGGGGGAGGGGGGTGGGGGGTGGGGCGCTGCGGACAAAGAAGAAATGAGATAAGTGAATTGAGAGGTGTATATATCTGCTCTCTTTCCATCGCCATGTTCTATCTCTCTCTCTTTCATCTCCTCTGTCACAAGGGGGCTGGGGGTGAGGGGGAAGAAAGAAAGATAGACATCCTCATACTTGTCTCTCTCTCTCTGTCTCCCTGATACCCTCTTCCGTCACCAAGCAGGGTCCGGGGGGAAGAGAAAGGAAAACATTAGCTCCTGTCAGGGTAGCTGTAAAGTTGGTGGGGGGGGGTTAGGACAATTCCAAGGGCCCTGCACTGCCAAGGGCCCCCATAAACCACTATTATTATTATTATTATTATTATAAGGTGTAGGTTTGGGGCGGTATTATATTACTTCATACAGTAAGGCCCAAAATTTCTAGCGGCGCCCCTGGCTACTGTGCTACACATCTCATATCTCCCTCTCTTCTCCTCTTCTTCCTCCTCCTCCATCCATCCTTCCCTGAAGGTCCAGCTGAACGCAGAACTTGGTCTACAGTGAGCAGCTGGAGGACCAGTCTGGCCCCGTGGAACGGAGCAGCTTATCCCCATCTGAGAGCCTCAGGCTCTCTGCTATCTCTGTGTGGTATCTATTGACATACAGTAGGGGGGCTGAACGGCTGCCGATGCAATTATTTGATAGGACAGTGTAGGTGACAGACAGGAAAGGTGTGAGAGAGAGAGGGGAAGACACGCAGCAAAGGGTGTGGGCTGGATTCGAACCCACGCCGCTGCAGAAAGGACTAGCCTTTAAGCGCCCCAGCCCATTGAGCTACTGGGGCGCCCCCAGAAATCTATTATTTTATTTAGCCAGTTGTAAATTCCTCCACTGGGGAAGAAATGTTAGACTGATTGTTAAGCTTGCAATCAGCCATGATTATTCAAATTAATATTTTGGACCGGGGTAATCAAGCACGATGCCTGCAGATAAACAACATCACGTGCACTGACAGATACTTATCATCATATTCTTACACCACAACATTAGCAGAAGCAGAGCCCGAGCCCACCCCCAGTAAACACACAGGAACCACAGAGCCATCTGGCCCTGCAGTGGACCAAGCGTTCTGTCTGTAGCAGATGTGACACGACATGTCTTGTCTGTGTGCAACAGCCGCCGTGGCTCTCTGTCACTCCTCGGCTGTCAAGGAAGCACACATCTGCTCGCACGCACATCCATCCTCTCCCTGAAGCCCTCTGCTCTGCTCCCCCCGCGCGCGCACGCACGCACACACACACACACACACACGGTCATGGACACACTCACACATGCAGACATATCTAAACACACAGACAAACACTTACACACACTTAAACCTAGCAAAAGAGACACAGACACACACACACACACACACACACACACACACACACACACACGGTCCCTCAGCCCAGAGCTCAGCTGAGCCACAGAGCCTCCGGCGCCCCCATATCCCCCAGGTCTTCCAATCCCCCCGACACGCTACCGAAGTCCTGCTGTCCAATCAGAGTGATAAAAGACAACTGTTACCTACCCCTGCTGCACGCACACACACGCACGCACGCACACACACACACACACACAAAACACACGCACAAACTCCCTGAAACACACTGAAGTAGCAATATCATCCGCAACACCTCTCACAACTGCGTACCATGTTCAAACACACATACCATCAGCTGCTTACACAGACAAGACAGACATCACGGCTCTCGCACATCTAAAACTGATCACTGGAAGCACTCTTACCTTAGCAACAAAGTAACACCTGGTGCAGTCTTTTCCTTGTTCCTCTTCCCTCCTAGCAACAAGCAAAAGGCAGGTTCATTGGCTTCAGCTAATTGGCTTGGGAGTGAGAGAGGTGGAGAGGAGAGACAGTCAGAGAGGAGGTGGAGAGGAGAGAGACGGAGCAGAAGATAGAAAGAACCAGAAAGAACCACAGAAGAGGAAGAATGAGCAGATGTGGAGACGGCTGTAGGATCAGAGGCAGCTGCTGGAGGGCTGCTTACCTCCTCTCTCTCTCTCTCTCTTTCCTGTTCTCTCTCACTCTCTCCTCCTCGTTCTCTCTCTCTCTGAGCGAGAGGAGCTGTCGTCTGGTGTGGGTGGGCAGCGCGTGGAGCAGATCGGTCAGGTATGGTAAGAGGATCCTTCCGTGTGTCCGAGTGGGAATGTGTGTCGGTGTGTGAGCACGTTTGTGTGTGTGTGTGTGTGAGCACGTTTGTGTGTGTGTTTGTGAGAGCACGTTTGTGTGTGTGTGTGTGAGAGCACGTTTGTGTGTGAAAGAGAGAGAGGGGGGGGGGAAGAGAGGTGGATAAGCAGAGGGTGGGGGTTGGTAGTGGTGTACAAGACAGATATGGATGGAGGGAATGTGATAGAGGGGAAAGAAGAGAGACAGGTAAGAGCAAAAGAGAGAGAGAGAGAGAGAGAATGAGAGAGACAGATGAGAGAGGAAGAGAGATGATGAGAGAGAGAGAACGAGAGAGACAGATGAGAGAGGAAGAGAGATGATGAGAGAGAGAGAATGAGAGAGACAGAGAGAGAGGAAGCGAGAAGATGCCAATATAGACCAGAGATATGCTAAGAGATATTTGTGCATTTGCTCAAATTAACCCTCCTTTCTGACACACACACGCAGACGCGCACACACACACACACACACACAAACACACACGCTGCTGTGGCAGCAGGATAACTTTCAGAGAGTATGAGGCTGAGCACAGCCAGACCCTCCAGCACTGATAACCCTGTCTTCTGATGAAATCTACCACACTTTCAGCTCTCTCTCTCTGTCTGTACCTTTCATCGGCAGGCAGACACAACTCCGCAGTTTTGGATTAGATCAGAGAAATGGCTCATAAAACAGCCAAAAGCAGATGAATAACAGCCCCGTTGAACAGGAGAGCAGTCGTATCATGGATTTATATCTATCATATATATAGACTCGTTCAAACAAACATCCAGAGTTACCTGTTGGGTTTCATGAAAATGGCCTACATTTCAATCGAATTTAATATCGTTGGGACATTGAGCCGCTAGCAGCCTGTTCTATCTAACGCCACAGTCCCCGCGCCTCCATCTCAATTTCTCTCCATCCATCTCTGTCCCTCTCCGCCTTTTGTCATTTTCCTCGGCAGTTAGCAAATTGATGGGGGAAATGAATTGAAATCGATAAGCACACAAATCAATACGTGCACTTACCAGCTAACCATCATCTAACCCATCAACGACAGGGACGCTAATGGGCTACTCTGACTAAACTGATTGACGCTCACCTAAACCCACTCTGTCACTCACACACACACACACACACACACACACACACACACACACACACACAAATTCCATTCTGTCTGGCGTCTGTCATGTCTCTGGACGTTAAAAGCCCACTACGCCCGTTCATATGAATTATTGAATGCGAGTTAAAACAGGAAGGATGGTCCTGGGGGGCCGTCCATCACTTAGTGCTGTTGGTCAATGTCTTCTATAAGTCTGCTGCATTTCCTCATACACACACTCGCATGTCTACACACACGCACACACACACACACAGACACACACATTACATTACATTATAGTCATTTAGCAGAAAGCAACTTACAATAATTGCATTTAATGTAGGTAGTCAGTGTGCTACTACTCACCAGAACTCACAAGTGCATCTCCTTTTTCCTCTTCTCTTTCTAAGTGACTAAGAGCATAATCTAGTGCCTAAGTCAAAGTGCAAAAAAAAAGCAAATACAATAGAATCAGAATCAGAAATGTTTATTGGCATGTACTTTCACAACATACTAGGAACTTGTTTCGGTGAATGGTGCATAACATGGAGACAACATTGGACAGTGTGCAGCAGGGACGAGACAGGACAGTGCAGAGACAGGACACTGCAAATGAGCAGTACAAATTACGAATCCGAAAAGAAAAACAATATACAAAATGGAGTGCGGTCAGTGTGTATACAGTGAGTGTGCAAAGTGTAATGTGTATCTGATGTTTAAGTACACAGTATGTGACATGATGTGAGTGCATGCGGAGCGTGCTACAGTATGTACAGTACAATCAGTGGTAGAAAGTATTGTAGCGGTGACGGAGTCAGGGGTGGGGGCGGGGGGGCAGAGGGAGACACGAGTCTTGTTGATGAGGCTGGTGGCCGTGGGGAAGAAGCTTTTTCTGTGGTGTGAGGTCTTGGCCGCAGTCTCCAGCCTGAGGGGAGTGGTACGAAGAGGTTATGGCTGGGGTGGTATCGTGCAGGGTCTGGAGGGAAGGCAGGTTGCAGCCGATCACCCTTTCAGCGGAGCGGATGGCGGGCTGCAGTCTAGCTTTGTCTTTGGCTGTAGCGGCGGAGTACCAGGTGGTGGTGGAGGAGGTGAGGATGGACTTGATGATGGAGGTGTAGAAAAGTGCCATCATTGTCTTTGGCAGGTTGAATTTCTTCAGCTGCCTCAGGAAGTACGTCCTCTGCTGTGCCTTCTTGGTGAGGGAGCTGATGTTTAGCTCCCACTTGAGGTCCCGGGAAATGACGGTGCCCAGGAAGTGGAAGGAGTCCACTATGGCAACCCTTAAGTCATTCAGGGTGATGGGGGGGGCTGGGTTTTTCCTGAAGTAGTTCTTCCACTGTCTTGAGAGCGTTGAGCTCCAGGTTGTTTTGGCCGCACCAGGACAGCAGCTGGTCGATCTCCCACCTGTAGGCGGACCCGTCCCCCTCGGAGATGAGACCGATGAGGGTGCTGTCATCCGCAAACCTCAGGAGCTTGACAGACTGGTTGCTGGAGGTGCAGCTGTCCGTGTTTAGGGAGAAGAGTGGAGAAGAAAGGAGCTTAAGAGGAAGGGTCCGGGTATTAATTTTTAAAGAGATGGGCGAAAGATGGGCAGCGACTCTGCAGTCCTGACGTCAGTGGGCAGGTCATTCCACCACTGCATGGCCAGGACAGAAAAGGGCTGTGACTGTGTCGATCGACCGCAGGCCTCGGAGTGACAGGGCAACCAATCGCCCCGAGATAGCAGAGCGAAGTGGTCAGAAGGTGGTATTGGGCTTGACCATGTCCCGGAGGTAGGAGAGAGATGTTCCTTTCTTTGCCCTGTAGGCTAGTACCAGAGTCTTAAACTGGATGTGAGCTACTACAGGTTGAACACCAGGTGAGCTGTAGCTTTCTGGACAAGTTCCAGAGGCACGATGGCCGACGCCGGGGCCCCAGCAAGGAGGAAGTTGCAGTAGTATGGTGGGAGATGAAAGAGCCTGGATGAGCACCTGCTGCTTTTTCAGTGAGGAAAGGGTGAATCCTTCTGATATTGTACAGAAGGAATCTGCAAAAGCGTGTAACGGATGTGATATGTGCAGAGAACGACAGTTGGTCTTCCAGGGATCACACCCAGATTCCTTGCAGTCCGAGTAGGTGTCACCACTGTGTCGTCAATGGTGATAGCCAGGTCACAAAGCGGGCAGCTCTTTCCCGAGAAGAACAGCAGCTCAGTCTTGTCCAGGTTGAGCTTCAGGTGGTGTGCAACAATGTGTGTCTCCACTTGTGCGTCAGAGGGGGGAAATAACAAGACCAGCTGGGTGTCATCAATGGTAGGAGAAGCCATGCGAGGAATTTACAGAGCCCAGAGAGGGTAAAAAAAAAGAAGTGGACCTAGGACTGACCCTTGTGGAACTCCTGTAGTCAGACTGTGTGGATCTGAGCGACCCATCAGGTAGGATGCAAACAGGGAAAGTGCAGAGCCTGAGATGCCGGTCTCCTCGAGGGTGGAGAGGGGCCTCTGGTGGTCCACTGTGTCAAACACTGCTTACAGGTCCAGGAGTATCAGGACAGAGAAGAGAGCGTTTTCTATCACGGCGTGGAGTGACTCTTGTCACTGAACATTATTCTGGTGGAGATATGAAGACAGTTGGTTAAAGACAGCACATTCAAGTATTTTTGATAGAAAGAAGGTAAACCGGTCTGCAGAAACACACACATACGCACGCACACACACAACCCCCCACCAGCCTCAACTCTACTGTTGATACAGGAACAACCCCCCACACACATAAACTACAGTATGTCAGCCATAGTAATGCTGTACGACACTGTACTGAAATGGTATCAAAATACAGAAGCTTGATGTTTGAGGATTTCAGGCTGGGCATCATGACTTGTAGCCCCTGCAGACTCCTGTATGAACTAAACAACATGAGCTTTGCGTGTAGCTCTCTGAACAGTTTATATATATATATTGTTGATCATCTTTCATGTGTGATTTATGTGTCACAGTCCAGGCGGAGGGAGGATGGCCCTTGAAGCCTGATGAGGTGTGCTTCTTCATGGAGGGGGCCGGGGCCTCAGGACTGAGTCAGAGAGGGAGACGAGACGTGCATAGACATGGAGTGGGTGTTGTCAGGAGCACCTTGGCCCGGGAGGAAGGGAGAGAGAGAGAGAGACAGAGAGAGAGAGAGAGGGAGGGAGGGAGAGATAGAGAGAGGGAGGGCGGAGAGAGAGGGTGAGAGAGAGAGACAGCACAGCCTTTGGACAATGGAGAGTGAATGTGAGATCTGCTGCATGGGTTATAGAGGACGAAGCAGTAAGTGGCTGACCTCATTTTAATATCTGTCTCATCTCACCTCAGAATCCGTGTCTCAAAGATTTTAGAGAATGGTGACACTAAGACTTCTCTCTCCCTCACACACACACACACACACACACACACACACACACACACACACTCCTGCAGGGTTGCTGGCAATGTAACATTAGACACGAAACAAAAAAACACACCTCGCGACCGAAGTGGCAGAACTGATTCTTCTGCTAGTGATATTTTCAATTCTATGCGATGCCCTCAGGGAACTCAGGGCCCACGCAGTGTCCCCGCAGAACTGATGACTCACCTTGTCTGTAAGCGCCGCGCTGCTCTGCTCCTGTCGGAAGCCCTTAAGCGGCCGCCTCGCTACTTTGAAGGAGCCCTGAACCTCCTACGGTACCTGGATGATTGGACAGAAATAACCACCGCTCACCCCAGGCCTGAACAGGTTGACACGGTCGTCCCTCTTTCTCGACCTCCCTCCCCCGCTACCGTGCTGTTATGTCCTCCGCCCCTCCACAGGTGTGGAAAACGGGGATCCAGGATGGTCGACGCTCTGAGTCTGAATCTTGTTACATTGTACCCTGTAAACTTTACTGTAGCCTACCACAGCGGATCACGATCGAGCGACTAGCCTGCATCACGTGTTGGTCTTCATTTGAGTACTACTGTCTGTAGGCTACAGTTGTTCCTCACAGCAAGTGTTGTATTTGAAGACAGGAAATGAAGGACTCGTTAGCCAACGTTATTATAATAAACAGGGAGAGAACAGCTGCTGCCGGCCGGTCTGGTGGCGGTGGTGAAGGTGCTGTGTACTCAGATCCATCTCCGTCTGTCCGAGGGCAGAACATCAGCCCGGCCCGAGGCAGTCGCGGCACCAAACAGACCCAGTAGGCTACCCCCCCTCTCTGTCCTGTTTCACTGTTTACTCACTGCTACGTGAATTATCACTCACAGTGCGGAGAGAAGAGACACCTCTGATGACACCTCAGGAGTGTGTCACAACGGAGGAACAGAACACTTGTGGAAGCTGTGGACCGTCGGCAGACAAATTAATTCATAGGCCCAGAAAAAAAACAGAAAAGATCACAGCGCCTCAAATCAAGATGGGTTTTTTATTTCAGAAACGTTAATACTGTGATCACTGCAAATGTCTTTTTTTTTTCTTCTTTTTTTTTTTTACCTCTACGCTTTACAAAGGAAATGATCATGAGCTGTAAACAGTACTTGGTTATAATCGTGTTCTTAATGTGCATTTTCATTCATAACAGATGTCCTCTCTCTGAACCAGGCCATCCCAGAAGGGTGTTTTTTTTCACCTGGAGTAATCACTGATCTAACAAGGTTGGATACAGACCAGGAAGCCACCAGGTGACTTCTACAGTACCAGCCGTTGCTTGTCAGATCTGGGAATATTCCAAGGAAGGATGTGTTCTCAAGGGAATGAAACAGGGCCTGGGTGGAACCGCGCTTGACACACACGCATGCGCACACGCACGCACACACGCACACACACACACACAGCCAGAAACAGGATATAATGAGTCAATACACAAATTCACTGGAGTGGTTCAATACACACAATCATGTTGTACAAAACAGTGTGCAAAAGTTCTTAAAAAACCGAAATAAAACACATCAAAACAAAAATATTACAAAATGGAACATTTGAACATTCACTTTCTTCACGTTTTATTCCTTCTCTGTTTCAAACTGTCTCAACAAGCCAAATGACAGAACAGAACGATGACAACAAAACTAAGAGTATAAGATGATTATGCTCATTCAGAATTCTGCCCTGGAATGTAGTCAAGTGAGCGTGCATGTGTATTTCTAAGTGTGGGTGTCTGTATAGAACACCAAACTCACCAAACCCAAACTTACTGCTAGAACTATGAACAAACACATCTTTCACTGTGATACCCTAATTTATGATGTGAGCCTTTGAAACACAATAATCGATGGGTCAGCTCTACAGTAATTGATCTGGACGAGCCGCCCTGGACGCTGGGGCTGGAACAGGAACTGGGAGGAACCACAGTCTGTGGCTTCCACCTCTATCTCCAGATCTATCTGCGCTGACCGACGGCTCGGTAGCTCCATTACTAATGTCTGGCCTTGGGAGGGTTCTTAAAACAGAACCGATCTGCAGACCCACTCTCACTCTCTCTATGGGATAAACATTCTAGTTGTTCTTCATTCTTTTTGAAACATCCTCAAGGCATCTTTTGTGTACTCCAGTGAGACCACCCTATACTAGTGGGCTATTCTACTGACTAGACCGCTAGGCTCCCTGTGCTACGATGGTCTACTCACTGGATACACTGTGGATGAAGGGAATACAGGAATAGAAAAAAAAAAAAAAAAAAAGGTGTGTGTGTGAGGGGGGGGGGGGGCACTGAATCACACACACACATGTACCATATCATGGCTATCCAGTTAGGGTTCTGTAATGTTGGCGGTATGGGGAGCCTGATTGTTCATAATACAGTGGCTTCACAGAAACATGACACCCCGGTCTGCGTGTGTGTGTGCGTGTGTGTTACAAAGTGAACCTTAAACTTACATAACTATCTGACTCTTTCATCCGCTTCCCAGGTGCTGTTCAAAGGCACGCTCCTGTTCCTCTGTCACCGGGCGGAGAACACAGACTAGGCTAGACGCCGCAGTCAACAATCACATTCACACAGCCAGCGCCTCCACGTCGTGGTCTGACCCGCTCAGAGAGCGTAATGCAGCAGAGCCTGGCTCATCACCGTAGGACAGTTGAAAAGAGTTGACCTGGGATTGAACTTGGGTTTCTACCGACTGCAGAGAGGAATCTCTATCACACAGTGAATGCACAGTTTTTTTTTTCCTTTTTAAATAATGACATTTCCACTTTTCACCACTAGATGGCACTGAAAGCGACAACAGCAGGCTCGGGCACCACAAACACAAGATACTAATAAAAACCATATCAGGCTTTAACAGTAATGGAAAGAAAGCCATTTAAATAATAGAAATGATGCTTCTAGGTAAACTAAACACTGACGTCAGTTGCACTGTACGCATAGAAACAACCAATTTATTGTTTGATAATACAAGGAAATAAATAAATTGAAAAAAGTCCCCAGAGAATTCATATTCTCTCATTGATGTTCACGGTGTCGGTGCTTTGAATGGATGAGGGGGGGGCAGTGGGGGGGGGGGCGGCGTTGTACCAAAGCCTGAAGAAGTCTGATTGCTTTTACAGGCGAAACCCTGCATGTAAGACGGCTGTGGTTGAAAGTTCTGGTCCTCCATCTTTCTGGATACAAGATGCTCCTTCCTATTGCTTTTAAGAGAAACACAGTTTGGGTTCATCAATACTCTCTTGGTTTTCGTGGCAGCGCTGCCGATGGCTTTTTCAACACCTGTGGACAACTCCCCAAGTCTTTGTTGTCAAGGGTTTTATGTTTTGGTCAGTGTCACAAAGCACACGTGATGAACAGAGGGTGGTGTCCTGGTGTGAGAGAGGACAGGGGGCGGGGCCTCCCGGTGTGAGAGAGGACAGGGGGCGGGGCCTCCAGGTGTGAGAGAGGACAGGGGGCGGGGCCTCCCAGTGTGAGAGAGGACAGGGGGCGGGGCCTCCGGGTGTGAGAGAGGACAGGAGGCGGGGCCTCCAGGTGTGAGAGAGGACAGGGGGCGGGGGCTCCCGGTGTGAGAGAGGACAGGGGGCGGGGCCCCCGGGTGTGAGAGAGGACAAGGGGCGGGGCCTCCAGGTGTGAGAGAGGACAGGGGGCGGGGCCCCCGGGTGTGAGAGAGGACAGGGGGCGGAGCCTCCAGGTGTGAGAGAGGACAGGGGGCAGGGCCTCCGGGTGTGAGACAGAGAGGTGGTTGTAGCTTCTTGTACTTCTGTTTCTCTGCAGATGGATGGAGAGGGAGACTGAGACAGAGGGCGAGGGAGTCCAATGAACAAACGCTGTACAAAGAGGAGGTCTTGATCTCAAAATGACCAGAGCTAGTCCCTCATTGGTCAGAATGTTCAGGTGAGGTGGTCCGTGAGCGCGTGTTATGTACAGGTGGGTCTCCATCCTCTGGACTTTCTTCTAGCCTGTTCCCATGGTGACCAGTAAGGATGTTATGTTTGTTCCCTTGGAGATGGAGAAACGTGAGGGGACAGTTGACAGACTGTCTCTCAACACCATCTGTCTGTCAGGATCTGTCTGTCTGTCTGTCTGTCTGTCTCTCTCTCTCTCATCATTCTGTCTGTCTCTCTGCCTGTCTCTCATCATTCTGTCTGTCTGTCTGCGTGTAGGTTAGACCGGATGTCTGCACAGACAGGTGAGACTGTGAAGAGGAGGTCTAGAGAGGTTCGAGAGGGGTTCTAGAGAGGTTCTAGAGGACAGATTCAAAACAGTTCAGAGCCTTTAGCTTTGCCTCTCCGTGCGTTGGAGAGCAGAGGATCTCCCTGTGGGGAGTGAGGCGGAGGGACAGAGCTTCAGTTTGGCGACAGTGTTTTTGGGATGCTCTGAAACGTCACCACACACTTGCGCGCACACACACAACTCAACAGCACAACCAGCAAGGGTGATGGCAGCAGGAGGTAAACCCTTCAATATCTCCCAGAGATCACCTGGAGGCCGGGTCTGAGTCTCTCTGGAGGGGGGGGGGGGGGGGGTCTGTGACTGGGAATGAGCCACGGACAGGGGAAGGAACGCTTCTGGATCAGAAAATCAACCCCTGTTTTGATTGGGCGGTGGAGTCAATGACAGTTACTCTCCTCATCCTCCTCTCCTCAGTGCAGTGTGTGTGTGTGTGTGTGTGTGTGTGTGTCTCAGTTCATGTCGATGGTGTTGAAGACCCACTCGGTGAACTTCTTGAGCTTGGCGGCGGAGCTCTGAGACTCCTCCTGCAGTCTCTGGTTGTCCTCCCATAACCGCTTGATCTGGCCCTGCAGCCGGGCCTTCTCCTCCCTCTCCTGCAGGGGGCGACAGAGAGGGGAGGCCAGGGGAGGCAGCCCAGGGAGGGAAGGAGGGAGTTTTAGCAAGATGGCCACAGTGTCCATGGAGAGTGGTAGAACGTTGTGCACGCCAGAAAAGGACAAAAACAAACAAACAAATAAAGAAATGAGGGGATCATGAGAGAAAAGGGGAGAGAGAGAGAGAGGGAGGGTGGGGCAGGAAAGAGAAACGGGAGGAAGAAAGATAGTAGAAATGAGGGAGAGAGAGAAAGAGAGAGGTAATCACAAGAGTTAAAAGGCTGAGTCAGCAGGCCGACAGAGTGGAAGTGAAGCCGCTGATGGCGCCGGCGCAGCCGCCTGGCTGCTCGCGGCATCTGTATGCTAATCAAGCAGCTTCGCCATCCGTCATTGTTTGCAGTTAGCAGCTTGGGGAAATCCGCCACCTCGATAACTTAGGTAAGTAAATCAAATTTAATTACAGGACCTGGGGGTGGTGTGTGTGTGTGTGTGTGAGGCTTTATTCAACCACACAGTGGCTTTTTATGTGCAAATCAACACACAGATTTACTAAGGTTTCTTGAATGAGACCCAGCGAGCGGCGATGCCACACATGCAGTTTTTGGTTTTCGATTTCTCCCGTCCATGTCGTCCTCCTCCAGGGGCAGCCAGGAGCAGCGGGCAGCGGTTCATCTGCATGTTTTTCATATTGGGTTCTTTGGGAGGAAACCCTTGCGAAGACAGGAAAATTCGAGACCATGCAAAATCCGCACCGAAAGGCCCGGAGACCTTGGTATGAGGCGACAGTACTAGGTACTACGCCATCATGCCACACGTGAGGGATTTGGGGATGGCGGGCTTTAGCAGAGGTCAGTACATGATGTGTCTGGTGTGTCCTTGCTTTTTGTATTTGTGTGTGTTCTCTCACCTTCTTCAAGTCCTCCTGCAGCATCTTGACCATGGCCTCCAGCTTAGTGACCTTCCTTTCCAGACCTACATGACCCTCACTACAAAGACACACACACACACACACACACACACACAGAACATCAACGCCTGCCGAAACTTGGTATCGGTATTTACCACCGGTTGTGATACTACTGTCGTATAGTGTGCTGGTATGTGTGTGTGTGTTTGTCTGTGCCTGTGTTTGTGTGTGTGTGTGTGTGTGTGTGTGTGTACAGGGTAGCCCTCGGGAGTAGTAATCTCACCCGTGGGATTCAGCAGTACCGATCGCATGCCTCAGGTGACTGAATAAGCCTACCTGTTGCTTTTCATTTGTTAATTCTGATTGATTGTAATTATGTCATCAGTATAGCCATGGCATTGATTGATTGGTGTCAGATTAATTTTGCTTTCATTTTAAGACTTAATCTAGGTAGGATATCTCAAAATGGAAGCAAAATTACTCTTACACCAAAAACCTTTATACCCCGTTAGTTGCAAACAATTGGAAAACACCCATTTATGTTAGAGATATATGACACATACAGTAGATGAGGCCTTTACAAAACAGAATATTTTTTCCATAGGGTAGTCTACATAAAGTGATGAATGAACAAATATCTCTGTATTCGTAAAACACGTAGCGGCTAAATGCCTCCGCCTAACAATGCAAGTTGCAGTTAACCTAACTAACCCTTACTAACTGCTAACCTAACACTAATGCTAGCTAGCTAATGCTAACGCTAATGCTAGCTAGCTAAAGCTAGCATTAGTATTAGAATTATACGTTAGCTAGCTAGCATTAGCGTTAGCTAGCTAGCGTTAGCATTCAAAAGTGCCTTTTGTGTTGTCACGTGACCTTGACCTTTGACAATTGGATACCAAAATCTAATCCAATTAAAGGAGAATGCTTGTTTTTGACAACCTGGACCTTATTTACGGCATATTATAAAACGTTTCACTCACCGAGATAACTTTGGTGTAATTCGGAGGCCTGTAGAAGAAATTTAAAATCCAGCGCGAGCCAATATCCATGTAATGGCGGCGGACGGGGCACTGAGAATGCAGCTTCTAAAAAAGCTATTTTCTGCTGCGAAACGGTTGTTTTCATCAATCTGTCTTTATGAATCGCAAGTTGTGCTTACATAGAGCGAGGGCTTGTTGTGGTTTTTCACATGCCTCTGTAATCATCTGTAATATGATCTTTAGAAACGAAATAGCTTCCCCACTTGCTCCAGCACGCATGCGCACAGCGTGCAGACTGGCTATTCTCCGTTACGTCTGTAGGCTACACTCGCGGCTCACATTCTCTACTCTACGATCGGCTTGTTGGTGCCTGGAATATTATGTGCAATATGCCTGAATATTTATCCGATTTTGAGGATATAGAAGATGACTTAGAATATGATGGATGCCGATCGTAGCGTAGAGAATGTGAGCCGCGAGTGTAGCCTACAGATGGAGAATAGCCAGTTTGCGCGCTGTGCGCATGCGTGCTGGAGCAAGTGGGGAAGCTATTTAGTTTCTAAAGAAGTTTCTAAAGATCATATTACAGAGGCATGTGAAAAACCACAACAAGCCTTCGCTCTATGTAAGCACAACTAGTGCTGGATTTTACATTTCTTCTACAGGCCTCCGAATTACACCAAAGTTATCTCGGTGAGTCAAACGTCTTATAATATGCCGTAAATAAGGTCCAGGTTGTCAAAAACGATCATTCTCCTTTAATCTAATTAATTCAACCTGGACATTTTGGCTAAATATGTACAAATTCTGTCAAGCCGTTCTTGAGATATCGTGTTCAGCAGGCCAAAAACCCCTTTTGTGAGGTCATTGACTGCCATTCAATATGTTAGGGGGCGCACACACAAATTGTTTGGGTGCTTTTAAGCCCGTTTTAAGTCGTTTTTCAGCCAGATTTAGAGGGATATCTCATTTCTCATTGTTATTCTAAGTTCTCACCGACACCTAACACTGTGTGCTTTTGACATGTCTATATCTATCTATCTGTCTGTCTGTCTGTCTGTCTGTCTGTCTGTCTGTCTGTCTGTCTGTCTGTCTGTCTGTCTGTCTGCCTGCCTGCCTGCCTGGCTGCCTGTCTATCTACCTACCTACCTACCTACCTACCTACTGTACCTACCTACCTACCTACCTACCTACCTTCTACTTCAAATAAGTTTCAAAGAGACCGCCACTACCACAGAAGACTACCTCGGAAAAATAAATTCACTCGGACAGAACGCGTCTAAATAAGTTATTTAATGGTAGCGCCGAGGCTTCAAAACCCAGCATTTGTTTAAATAGACCCTTTTGCTTAGGTAAGTGAAGTTTCATGTTTATCTGACACTTGTAAATATGAGCGCCTCTCCTAAATAGGCCGACACCTATTTATTTTGACGGCGAAGTGAATGGAGGGTGAAAGGACTGTTGTCTGGCATGAGCGAGCATGCAACAACAGGACTGAGAAGGGCTAGTTAAGTCAGGACCAGCGAAGCACGCGCACAGCGCGTACAATTTTGGGGGAGATGCGCTTTCAAAGCATACCCTGATGGGAGGTTTCACAGCACCAGAAGGGCGCTGAGCAGTGGCATTTTTATATGTAAAAAACATACAGAAACAACCAAGCTTTTAGGGACACACTAAATAAACTACAGAGCTATTATATGACAACAATGGCCAAGCACCACGAAGAGGAATGACAGAACGATAAAATACACCCCCTTAGGGAACAGCACTCAATAGTACGGAAGAGCATTAGGGCCAACAACTGAGTTTCTGACTACCAACAACTGAGTTTTTTTTAAGCTTCTGAGTTTAGTCAGAATTTCTGACTTTAAAGTCAGAATTTCTGAGATTAAATTCTGAATTTCTGAGAAAAAAGTCAGAAATAACTTCTGAGAAAAAAGTCAGAATTTCTGACTTTAAACTCAGAAGCTTAAAAAAAAATAAAAAAATCCGCTGTTGGCCCTAATGCTCTTCCGTACAATAACCTACTCCCTCACTAATCAGTCTTTAGGCTACTACTAGCCTACTAGGCCTTAGCCCACCGCTCCAAGAAGCAAAGTTAACGCTCTCGAGTGCCGATTAAATCTAGGCAAAGCAAAACGCAGCCATAACAACTGGTAATTAATCACAAAAGATCTACCTTATATCGTAACCCAAACTTGTTTAATCCACTTCAGTATGGAATCAACTTTCAACAAATACTCAAGATTTCCGTTTTCAATGTTCACTGATGCTGCCAGTAGCTAGATAGCTAAAGTGGACCGTAACGTGGACTGTATTTTCATGAGGACTGTAGGGGGCAATGGAGCACTACCAAAACGCTAAACACAGATGAAAATGAAGCGATATGGCAGAATACAAGACGCATTTAAGTCAAAAACAGTCTGAAAGTCGATTTTCGTGCCTTCTTTCACTGAAAGAAAATCAAGTTTTATTTGGATTTGTATGGGTAAGCCAAGCTTACCCTGGCCTATAGGAGCAATCACCACTACTTCTGAATCTTCTGACATTCATTAATAATTCATCCCATTTATGCAAGTTTTTGCACTAGTATGGCGTTAACATCACCAAAAATGGCCGCGCGGCACGGAATTAATAACCTGCCCTACTCTGCCTGGGATTGGCTAATATGGTGCCTTCCTTGGTTGAGATTGGTCAGGTTTTAGGCATGAGGAGTTCGATTGGTTAAAGTATATCAGGGTAAGCCAATCAGATGCAGAATAGCCCGGGGTCATTCCGTCATCACAGAGATTTAGTACGTCTTTCGCGTTTCGTTCAGGGCGGGCCCAGCTGATTCAGTGGGCGGGCCTGGCACCCAAATGCCCCCCCTTGGAGACGGGACTGTAAAAATGGAATATTGCAAGTTCATTGAGCTGGGCTAGAACTAGGAACTAGAGGTCTTCACGAGTCAGGGAAATCCGAGAAGACCCGAACCGGACCCGAGACCCGTACGGGTCCGGGTCCACATTTCCACACTTTTATTATGGTCAATTGGGTTCGGTGGATCCGATTCTATTACCTCGGGTCCCGGGTCTGTTTATCATTATGCGTAACACCCGAGAGAAACGCATGCCGCGAATTCAGTGAGACCGCGGGCGTGACGCGAGCGGAGACACGGCAGCCACAGTAGGCTACCTTGTGAAAAATAAGCGGAAAGAAAATGAATATAAAGAGGTCAAACCTAGCGGCAGCTTTGTGTAGCCTTATTTATTTACGGCCATTTCATTTCCATGCTGCCACATCACAGCCTGACAAAACAGCGATTGATCCTGTAGAGATTGAGAGGATAAATCGCAATTCCATCAAACTGTGATGCAACAGCATGCAAGACAACAGCCGTGACAGCCTAAGCGATTAATGCTACTGCTACTTGCTACTACTGCCTGTCGGATCCGTAAAATACCCGATCCGACTCAGGTCTCGGGTCTCTGTCCTACTCCTGCTCTTGGACAAAATCGGGTCCGGTATACATATTTTTTTTTTTTAACGAATGTCTTGGGTCCATCTCGGTTTCGGGTCCACATTTTAGACCCGAGAAGACCTCTACTTGGAACCTCTCAGCTCGTTCCTAGTGAGTTGACATATCACATCTTGTCCTGATGTTGAATTGGTAGACAGTTCGAGATAATTAAGTTCCATCCAGACGGAGAACAGATATGAGTTTGAGGAGAAGGTAGGCCTGCTCATCTAATGTCGTGCCGAGTATCATTGCCTTCATAGAATGTGAGAAATTCAGTGATCCAATGATCAGACTTGTCTTCATTCGTAGACTATGAGAGAAATACACTGTGAACCAAGCCTGCTAAATCTGCTCAAAGACTTCTCAAAGGTGAAATCACTGAAATTAAATAACGCCTGGCTGAAATCCCACGGGATTTCCCCTGTGAAATATCACAATGGTGAAATGCTGTGGAAGGCTGTGGAAGTGCTGGAGGCTATCCACTGTATTTATATGTGTGTGTGTCTGTGTGTGTGTGTGCGTCCGTGTGTGTGTGCGTGTGTTTATATTTTTATGTGTGAGTGAGTGAGTGTGTGTGTGCCCATGTGTGTGTTTCTATATGTGTGTGTGTGTGCCCAAGTGTCTATTTCTATATGTGTGTTTGTGTGTGTGTATGGAGTACCTTCAGGAGGGTCTGGAGAGAGGGTCAAGCTGTAGCTCCATGTGCATGTGTGTTCTAAGTTATATGAGTGAGTGAGTGAGTGAGTGAGTGAGTGAGTGAGTGAGTGAGTGAGTGAGTGAGTGAGTGAGTGAGTGAGTGAGTGAGTGTGTGTGTGTGTGTGGAGTACCTGGAGGAGGGTCTGGAGAGAGGGGCAGGTTGTAACTCCATGAGCTGCTGCTGCTGAGGGCTGGAGGCTCCACTGCCTCTGAGGTTACAGTCAGTAAACACACACCCCCTCTGGACTAGAGAGAGAGAGAGAGAGAGAGAGAGAGAGAGAGAGAGAGAGAGAGAGAGAGAGAGAGAGGGAGAGAGAGAGAGATAGAGGGAGAGAGAGACAGAGAGAGAGAGAAAGAGAGAGAGAGAAAGAGAGAGAGAGGGAGAGAGAGAGGGGGAGAGAGAGAGAGAGGGAGAGAGAGAGAGAGAGAGGGAGAGAGAGACAGAGAGAGAGAGATAGAGAGAGGGAGAGATAGAGAGAGAGAGAGAGAGACAGAGAGAGAGACAGAGTGAGAGAGAGAGAGAGAGAGAGAGAGAGAGAGAAAGAGATAGCGAGGGAGAGAGAGATAGAGAGAGAGAGAGAGAGAGAGAGAGAGTCAGAGAGAGAAGGAGAAACGGAGAGAGAGAAGGACAGACAGAGAGAGAAAGAGATTAGAATAGAAAGTTTAATTGCCATAAACCAGTTACAGGTACATTGGAATTCTTGTCATTGCTTGTCCTTCTAGTATCAGTGCTAATCACTTCCTCATTTCAGTCCTAGGTTCCCAAACAAGCAAGCAAGCAATTTACTATCCATAGTCTAGCAGTCTATCAATTCTATCAATTTGAACGTCATCTACATATCCCATCATATCATGAGACAGAAAGAGAGAGGGAGGAGAGAGAGAGAGAGAGGTTAAGAATATCCCGATGACAAGTAAATGCCAACTGTCAATTAAATAACCCTACGACCCCATAGTTTCTCTCTCACTTTCAAAGGTGTTGGCCACATCCACCAGGTGTGTCCAGTCCAGGGGGCTGTCCCTGTCGGTGGGTGGGAGGGGCATCAACTCCTGGGGGAGGGGCCCTCTCTGCCTGTCCATCAGCTCAGCCAATGACGTGTCAGAGGCCGACAGGTCACCTGGGGAGCAGACAGGGACGAGGGGTAAGGGGCCGGCGCCGTGGTAGCCGTGCATCCTTTCCGCCACTAGAGGGCAGCAAAGGCACATCATCGGCGCTCTCACCGTGCAGTTTGACGCCCATCTTGTAGGAGGGCCGGCGGAGCGGCGCGCCGCGGGTGATGGGGGAGCGAGGCACAGTGGAGCAGCTGAAGAGCACGTCGGCGCCCAGGGCCTGCTCCAGCGCCGGGTCCGCCCCCAGGCCGGGGGGACGCTGGCCGCGGTACATGCTCTCGTCCGACAGGGTCCTGTGGAGCGAGCGGCGGCGGCCCGGGGGCTCGTCTGATGGAGCCGACTGGGGGGGAGGACGGGGGGGGGGGGGGGGGGGAGGGGGATGGAGAACAGCAGTGAACACGATGCCGTGTCGACTCGCCTCGTGGAGAGGAGGTTAAAAGGCGTCCTCATAAATTCGGAGCTTCAGAATCAGAATCAGAATCAGAATGACAATAAGCCAATTCTGATTCTGAAGCTCCGTCTACAGAATGGCCGTCGTTCAGCCAGCTAATGCCGGGCTAACACTACAGGATATTTAAAATCCTAACCAATTTCGAAATCGGGTTACATCACGCACATAAGGAGAATCTTAACAGATATTCTTCTTGCGCATCTCAAACAAGCACACACAGCAAGATTTGAAAATAACGGCTCAGCACACACTACAGGATCTTATCGTGCCCGAGGGAGCAACGAACCACTGGTCTCGCCGTCTCACTTGTAAAGTCGGGACGTAATAATCTTAAATATCAAACATGCTTGAAATTATCGGGGCCGCCCCGATGGGTCTGCGAGCCGATCGGGAGGTATAAGATTGGATCTGTAGACCCCTCACATTACAAGATAATCTGGGCCGATCATCGGCCCCGACCAACGTTCCAGACCAGATTTCTCCTCCGATTGTCGGGAGGGGTGAATCGGGGATAGATCGGCCCAAAAATCCTGTAGTCTGAGCCCGGCTTTAGTCTGAGGACACTTCCTTTCCCTCTTTCCCCCGGCTTTCGGCGGCCGCCTGGTCGCGGCTGCGCTACCTTGTCCTTGTGCCGGCGCGGGCGAGGGAGGGGGCTGTCGGGGGCGTTGTGTCTCCGCCTGTCGTCCTCCACGGTGGACCTGGCGTGCGCCTGGGGGGAGTGCATGTCCCTCAGCGAGGGCCTGGCCTGGGGGGGGGCGCCCTCGCCGCCGCCCTCCACTGGAGACTTCCTGCTAACGCACGCACGCACACGCACACGCGCACGCGCACGCACACGCACACGCACACACACACACACACGCACACGCACACACACACACACACAGGGTGTCGGTTCATCAAGTCCAATCTAGAGCATGTACATCAGGAGACCAAAAGGTGGCGATCAAGTACTGTGTGAGAGCTGTCAAGCAAGAACTTAAGACCATAAGGAGAGACCTGCCCTCCTGCAGATTCTAGCTACAGTAAACCTTTTCCCCCGGGGAGAGACCGGTCGAACGCGACCCTTACTTCCGCGCGTCTCCGAAGTCCACGGAGTTGATGGTGGAGCCGGGTTTCCTCCAGCCAATCAGGTACTTGGAGGTAGCGCCCTGGCGGGGGTAGAAGCTCTTGGGCCCGGGGGAGATGGAGGTCTGGGAGGAGGGCGAGGTGGCGGAGGCGGAGGAGTCCTCTCGGGGAGAGCTGTGGCCAGAGTGTCTGGAGCTGGGGGAGGGGAGGGGGTGAGAGGGGAGGGGATGAGAGGGGAGAGGGATGAGTCTGTGTTAGTTCCGTAGTAGTGGTGGCTAGCAGTAGCACTTGGCTTGGGGTTCGAGACAGCTTGGGTCCTTCTACCACTCTTTGAAACCCATGTAGGACAGTGGACAAGTGGACACACACACACACGCACACACACACGTGCACACACACACACACACACACACACACACTCCCTTCCTACCTACCTGGAGTGTGAGGCGGCATCACTGAGGCTGTAGGAGCTCCCGTCCCTGACCAGCAGGTGGGTGGGCGGGCTGCGGACCTTCCCCTCCAGACCCCTTTCTCCCGGGGGGCCGGGTGACTCGGCGGCGGCGGGGGATCTCTCCAGCATCCTGCGCCCCCCCTCGGTGGGGCTGCTCCAGGGGGAGGCGGCCCGCTCCCTCCCCTCGCGGCCCCCGGGGGCCAGCAGGGAGCCGGAGCTGCCGTGGTGGTGCGGGGGCTGCTGCTGCTGGTGGGCGTGGCCGTGGGGCGGGGCCCCGTAGGAGCTGGTGTCGATGCCGCTGTCGGCCGACGCCCCCTGCAGGTAGCCCCCGCCCAGGCCGTTGGGCTCCGTGTCGGGCTGGTCCCCGGGGCCCCCGGAGCCCAGCTCGTACCACTTGTCGCTGTCGCTGTGGCCCCCACTGGACGTGCTGGACAGGGTGTTGCTGCTGGAGTGGCCCGAGTACGGCCCGTCGGACTGGGGGGGAAGGGGGAGCGGGGCTGGGTTAGACGGGAAACAACCAGGCCAGAGTGACTAGGCCAGAGGATAGTGTGACCAGGCCAGAGTGACCAGACCAGAGTGACCAGGCCAGAGTGACCAGGCCAGAGTGACCAGGCCAGAGTGACCAGACCAGAGTGACCAGACCAGAGTGACCAGACCAGAGGCTAGCATGACTTCTTAATCGTTAACAGCTTGAGGCCCATGGTCAGACTGTAGCCTTCTTCTTTTAAAACCGTGCCATTCATTTTATTTGGCTTGGTGATGGATATCGATGGAGAGCTCCATGGCAGCTCGTTGTCATGGTAACACAAACAGCATGTCCCTGCCACCGCATGTTCTTCGAAACAAAGAGCCACAGTGTACCGTTTAACTATAGAGCACCGTCTAACTGATCTAACATCGTGTTTTCCGCTAGCTAAGTAACGCCCCCGGTCAACATGGACAGAAGTGCTGGGTCTCTGATACTGTAGCGGTCATCTAATCTAAGACAGTAGAGCTGACCTTCTTGGGTGACATGTGGATGACCTGCTCCTGTCTCTGGATACGCGGGGCCCCAGAATAGCCTGAGCCGGACTTGGACACAGGGGCGTCTGAAAAAAAACAAACACACACACACACACACACACCAGACACACACACACACACACACACACACACACACACACACACACACACACACACACACACACACACACACACACACACACACACACACACACACACACACACACACACACACACACACACACACACACACACACAGGGTTGGTGATACAGCTAGGACACAAGACAAACAACTTATCAAATCCAAGTATCCAAGATGGCGCCGTGTATGGCCGCTCTGGTGCACTGTGGCCTGTGTTTTTTTGTATAATTTCGCATTTTCCAACCCGCCTGGGAGTTCCCTCACCGAAGAGGAGCTTGTGAATATCATCGAGTCTTGACAGAAGACTTTAGTTTGTAGACTTTAAAAATAAATCTGCCCCCCACCCTCCCACACACACTGAATGACACCCCAGTGACCACTGTTGAATCCATCCGCTTCCTGGGCACCACCCAGGACCTCAAATGGGAAGGAAACACCAGCTCCCTCACCAAGAAGGCACAGCAGAGGATGTACTTCCTGAAGCAGCTGAAGAAATTCGGACTACCAAAGAAAATGATGGTACTCTTCTACACCTCCACCATCCTCACCATCACCATCTGGTACTCCGCTGCTACGGCCAAGCACAGGGCAAGACTGCAGCGCGTCGTCCGGGCCAGGAAGACAGCGGCCGACCCCTCCCACCCCGGCCGACCCCTCCCACCCCGGCTGTAATCTCTCCGTGCCGCTCCTCTCAGGCAGGAGGCTGCGGCCCATCAGGACCTCGTCCGCGCGCCAGAGGCAGCTGTTTCCCCGCGACCGTCAGCCGCTTTAGGAAAAACTTGTGTCCCCCTCCGACCCCCCCTGCCCCCCGCCACAGTTGAGAGACACTTGCACGTGACCTGAATGTAGTGTATAGGACGCGCCGCGCTCACAGAGTACGCCGCACACACACACACAGGGTATACACGTGCACACGCTCGCTAGCACGTACTCGGGTACATAATGTTCAGGGTTGGGAGGCTGCCTTCTGACTCACCGCCCACACACACGCACCCACACGCACACACATGCATGCATGCACACACACACACACACACACACACACACACACGGCCTGCAGAGTGACACGGCTAACGGTCCTCTCACAAAGACGCCGCGTATGTCCGTGAGAACGCCTGTGCCACTGCTCCGACTGCACCGGGGGAGATAAACCTCCTAAGGTTTCCGCGCCTGCTTGTGGCATGTGTGTGTGTGTGTGTGTGTGTGTGTGAAAGGAAACTCTGAAAGGGAGTGTAAATTAGACTACTGTGTAATTGGTGAGGTGTTATGCAACGTGACGTTCACAGAAATACAGAGAATAGGCAATTATAGAGCACAGGACCCAGGGGAGAGACGTGTGTGTGTGTGTGTGTGTGTGTGTGTGTGTGTGTGTGTGTGTGAGAGTGAGTATGTGTGTGTATGTGTGTGAGAGTGAGTGTGTGTGAGAGTGAGTGTGTATGTGAGAGTGAGTGTGTGTATGTGAGAGTGTGTGTGTGTGAGAGAGAGTGAGTGTGTGTGTGAGAGTGAGTGTGTGTGTGAGAGAGAGTGAGTGTGTGTGTGAGAGTGAGTGTGTGTGCGTATGTGAGAGTGAGTGTGTGTGCGTATGTGAGAGTGTGTGTGTGTGTGTGAGAGAGAGTGAGTTTGTGTGTGTGTGAGAGTGAGTGTGTGTGTGTATGTGAGAGTGAGTGTGTGTGTGTGAGGGACAGGCAGTAGTAAGAGCATAAAGGGGGATAAAGCGTTAGCATTGTAGGTGCTCTTGGATCTCAGGGAATGGAGGCAATTTCAAAGAAGAAAGGTTTGCACTCAAATGAAGTCGTCGGGAGGGAAGTAATAATGTTGAAAAGCCTTTAATGTATCTAAATTACTTCATTAATTATGTAAGCCCGATATATTAAAAGCTTTTTAATATTATTACGGGAGTCGGGAGGGAAGCCCGATATATTAAAGGCTTTTTAACATAATTTCTTCCCTCCCGACTACTTGATTTGAGTGCCTGGATCATCTTTTCTTTTTTTAAATGTAGATGATGCGGGCAATTCTTGGTGTGTGTGTGTTCACATGCGTGTGTGTGTCTGTGAGAGAGAAAGTGTGTGTGTTTGTGTTTTCTTGTGTGTGTGTGATTTCTGTTACTGTGCCGTTTCCCACAGACAGCACAGCTAATCCTGGACATGCACCACTATGGTGACAGAGACGTGGGGCTCCATGGTGAGGTGGCGGACATGTCCATAAAGAGGTGGCG